>NW_015505736.1:906898-907393 GCF_001515645.1 Sinocyclocheilus grahami
TGTATGGCGTCGTGTGGGTGAGCGGTATGCTGATGTCAACGTTGTGGATCGAGTGGCCCATGGTGGCGTTGGGGTTATGGTATGGGCAGGCGTATGTTATGGACAAAGAACACGGGTGCATTTTATTGATGGCATTTTGAATGCACAGAGATACCGTGACGAGATCCTGAGGTTCCATTGTTGTGCCATTCATCCACGGCCACGACCTCATGTTGCAGCATGATAATGCACGGCCCCATGTTGCAAGGATCTGTACACAATTCCTGGAAGCTGAAAACATCCCAGTTCTTGCATGGCCAGCATACTCACCGGACATGTCACCCATTGAGCATGTTTGGGATGCTCTGGATCGGCATATACGACAGCGTGTTCCAGTTCCTGCCAACATCCAGCAACTTTGCACAGCCATTGAAGAGGAGTGGACCAACATTCCACAGGCCACAATCAACAACCTGATCAACTCTATGCGAAGGAGATGTGTTGCACTGCGTGAGG
>NW_015505736.1:907761-908208 GCF_001515645.1 Sinocyclocheilus grahami
CTTTTCAGAACGATGAGCTTTGTAAAAATCGACGCATTTCAGAAAAGTGGGGCATAGAGGAGAAACAATAATGTACAGTATGTGGAAAATAATGTGTTTTTGAACCTTAAACCACATAAACACAATGTATTACACCAAATAATGTTTTTTTTAGCAACGTCACATGACCCCTTTAAGAAAGTAATGCTTTATATATGTATATATGCCAATCTTGTAGTGCAGCCATCACTACCTTAGTAATCTATGAAGATGTTCATACTGGCAGCAGACACGTCACAGTCATTGTTGGCACACTTGCTTAATGGGAGATACTCAAATATGGCCATGTCACATCTTGCTCAGTCTGCAATCCAAGCGAACCTACAGCAGATATGAAAATGTTAGTGTGGTAAAGGTACTTTTAATAAAGAAATAAAAGATATCAGCCCTACTGTATAGTAATGTAGC
>NW_015505736.1:909561-910937 GCF_001515645.1 Sinocyclocheilus grahami
GCCAGAAAATTACCGTTTTTTTACGTTTTTTTTTTTTACAGTGTAGATCAGTTTAGAGGGGAAGGGGTCTGTCTTTTCACTCCAATAGTTGAAGCTATTCGAGACTGACTTTTAGTCTGTGTTGGTTGGTGACATGTAAAACTTGACTTTTTGGCTTCCTTTGGAACTATTTTCCTTGTAGGATAAGAAATTATACAAATTGAGAATATGCTTTATCAAAGCAACATCTGACTTACTCTCATGCTGTAGCCTACTGAATATGCGAGGCTGAGAGTCTCAGAATGTGAGAGGGTACATCCAAATGCAGTTTATTAACAGCAAGTATAGAAACAGGATGAGACACTAGATAACATCCAGTTGGAAACCAGAACCAAGCACATATAGGCTACCAAATGAAGGACCTTTCCGGGAACAAAAGAAACACAGAGCATTAAATGCACAAAGAAAAACGTGGCTTACAAGGAACAGGTGAGAACAATCAGGCAGGGGAAAAAGGAAACAGAAACACAAAGCACAAGATAGGACTAATGAATAATTACAAAACAAAAGAACTCAAAATTTATGACAGAATATTACCATTATGTGCTGATATTAAGAACAATATAATTTAGTGTGATATTGCTAATTAATCCTTCACCAATCAACTCATTACCTTACAACATTTTTCTTTGTTAAGATTCAATATTTTGTTTCCTTGAATTTGTTTTTGAGTTGTGAATTTAAAGTAAAACAGTACTTAAAATTACTCCAAAATGTTTTGCTAAATAAATCAACAGCACGGTTTAATGACACACAATATAATTCATTTTCTTTCTTTTTGTGCTTCAGTATGACAGCTGAAATGAGATTGTTTCAAATATCTACGTTTTTCTTTAATCTAGTCCCTGTTCACAAAGTATTGTTGTTAATATTTTTGACAATTTAAAAAATTTTTATTTTTCTCATTTCATATCTTCACACAGTGTTAAGGATTTGCAGTCTATGGAGGAAGCTGTTGCGCCTCTAAATGAGGGAATTTTCTCTATCTGTAACATTTGCAAGTCTCTCTTTGATGCTCAAGTTGATCAAACCACTGACATGTGCCCCAACTACAAACAAACTAGGGGACATATTGAGAACACTGAGCAGTGCCTGGAAAAATCTGAGACGATAAGTAAAGAAAAACTGGGATCTTTGGATGAATGCATAGAGCGATTTACTAAAGAAAAAGGAAATTATGAGCAGCAGAAGAAGAAAAAATGTATGGCCAATGATAAATTAAATACTGAGAAGAACTCTGCTGAAGAATTGTTAAAGAATGCCAAAGCAGCTTTGGAGCAGGCAGAAAAAAGTGTAGAATCAGCAAAATATGCCTTAAGAGTACATCAAGACAGGAA
>NW_015505737.1:0-2415 GCF_001515645.1 Sinocyclocheilus grahami
TTTTTATTTCCTCCATTGTATGTGTGTAGGGCAAACATTTGAATTCGAGTATGAAAAATGTAGGCGAAAATTCCAAAAAACGGCCAGAGTTTAAGTGGATTTATACAACATCCATTATTGAATTGAAAATGCCTTAATTTCTCAATTTGAAGTGAATTGAGGTAGCAAACAGGAAGAAAAATTTAAAAAGTGCCAGATCAGCAATTCTATGAAAATTCCAGATATGATTGCAAAAAGTACTTGTATGACAGCTTGTTTTTGGTGGTTGAGATTTTGAAGCAAAATAAAGTGCATCCATCCATCATAAAAAGTACTCCACACGGCCTGGGGGTTGATAAAGGCCTTCTGAAGTGAATTGATGTGTTTGTGTAAGAAAAATATCTATATTTAAAACTTTATAAACTGTAATCTCCGCTTCCGCTAACTGTCGTGTACGCGTTTATGAGAGAGTGGCATTCCAGTGGATAATGTAGGACGTAGGCGTAGCGTAAGGTCCGGTTAGAATATGCTAGCGTCGTGATAACCAAGTTTTGTTTACAGCAAATGAAAACAAGTCTCCTCTTGGCTTAAATTGAATCCTCCGACATTTTTCTTTACAAATCCTAGTTTTGTACTTTTAATTCACCTAAAGGACTTGATTAGTTGGATCAGGTGTGTTTAATTTTGAGTTGAATCTAAACTCTGCAGGGCGAATATGAGCATGATTGCAAATGTAATATTGAATTTATATAAACATTCAAAAATATATAAATGTTTAAAAATAAGAAGTTAATATTAAGTGAATTACACAATTTTAAACACAAGCTTTTGCTATTTTGCCAACAGAAATAGTTCCAAACAAATCCATAGCAGAACTGATGTGCAATTTTGAGCAACACACGTCAGTATTTTGTTACTGAATGAATCAGCTGCTTTGAACAAATCAGTTGAATATATGATTCCTTGACTCACTCATGTGATTTGCCCCATGCACCTAGCCTATTGGCAGTTTTAGTTTCATACTTAAAATAATCAATT
Organism: Sinocyclocheilus grahami; assembly: GCF_001515645.1. Taxonomy (NCBI): domain Eukaryota; kingdom Metazoa; phylum Chordata; class Actinopteri; order Cypriniformes; family Cyprinidae; genus Sinocyclocheilus; species Sinocyclocheilus grahami. The sequence continues at coordinate 1,018 of NW_015505737.1, forward strand.
TATTTTTACATCCTATTTCTACATTCAAATTTTTTTTTTTAAACAACAATATTTAATCTCAACAATACTTTTGGTCTTGTCTTGGTGTCAACACACTCTGGTCTTGTTCTCGACTTGGTCTTGGTTGAGATGGTCTTGACTACAAAGCTATTATACAAGCCCTGTAATCAAAAGTGTGACCTAAACCTTAAATTGCTAATTTGTTTGATCACATTTTTATTGAATCTTGGATAAAAATCTTTTTAGCATTCACTGTGACAGCATTTAGTATAACAAATAAAATATATCATAGTCTCACAGACATTTCTACCTGCTTACAATGCAGAAATCATTTCATTATGCAACATCTGAAGCTATAGGCAGAATATTGCAGAGTTTACCAAGGGAATTCAGTGCAAGCACTAGCTGTTTTTAATGTTGTTGTTTATCGTTTTTACTCAAAATACATTGTTTGCCAAGAGTCCAGTGAGATAACACAGCATGATAAATGAATGAGCTGGTTCTGTTGCTTTTCTTTCAGAAATTGTCTGACAGCCCTGTCTTTTGTGTGACCAGCTGAACCTAAAAGCTTGCACTGAAAAATTGTTTTCTTAATCAGTATTTCTGTCTTGTTTTCGACAACAAATATCTAAAAGATACATTTACTTGAGAAGCCAAATTGCTTAAACTTTCACATCTTGTAGAAGCACAAACACATTTTGCTTTTCAACTAAATGTATCTTCGTTCAAGGATGTTTAGCTATTTTTACTAGTAGAAAGCAAGTCTATTCTATAGAGCTAAACTTTTCATTTAATTACTTCTTTTAGTTTTACTTCTGAATAACCCATTTCTCAAATCTCTTCACACATCACTGAAGCTTGAGTTTCTAAGAGCATCATTTGTCTCTTTGGCAATAGCCTGCCTCTCATGTCAGGTCCAATAGACTGACCCATTCACATTCTCTCCAGAAATCTCCAAAATGACTACAGACATGATAGAGACAGATGTACTAGGACAACTGAAACCACAGGATCAAACGGCTCAATCTAAAAAAGAAGCTTTGCGGTTATCGGTCAAAGAAGCACACACAGTTTATTACTTTCAATAAATCATCATGACAGATAATCTATTACCGATCTCTAATTTATGCAATTTATATTGATTAATGTAATGAGATTACATGTCTCAATTCAAGGTATTTGGAACTGGCATCAGCTGATCATTGCAAGAAAACTATCCATCCAATTACCATTATTGTTTAATGGGGTGGTTCATTGTGATTTCACTTTTTTTAATGTTAGTTAGTGTGTAATGTTGCTGTTTGAACATAAAAAATATCTGCAAAGTTATGAAGTTGAAAGTTCAATGCAAGAGGAGATATCGTCTTTTAAAATTCTGGCAGTTTAATGCTTACAAAA
>NW_015505737.1:8863-13812 GCF_001515645.1 Sinocyclocheilus grahami
ATATTTTATGTTACTTGTTTAGGTTTCATGATCATGTAAATTCTGTCATATCAAGAGAGAAAACAACTTCACTTTTATTAGTCCCATCTGGATTTTGTTTGCCATTAAAAAAATTGTCCCTTTCTTGGACAAAATTATTTTTCATTAAAAAAATTGTTCACCTAAACATGAACATTTACTGAAAATTTACTCACCCTAAGACCATGCCAGATATACAGTTTGTTTCTTCATCTAAATAGATTTGGAGAAATTCCAGCTAAAATATGAGTCCTCCATACATAATATTGCTTTCTCCAGTGAAAAAGTGAAAACAGTTCTAAACAAATATGTAGGTAATTCTTGATGTGAAAGGACAACAGGGGATGGACTTTTTCACTGGAGGACTGTTATGGATTATGGACTCATATTTTTGGCCAAAAGTGACACTTTAAAGTTAAAACTCCTTAATGGTGGATTTTTTCTTCACTTCAGATGTGTAGCGAATCAGCTCAGGGGGAAATATGAATAATTAATCATAACTAGTTATGATTAATTATAAATATTTAGATCCGCTGTAAGTATTTACTTGACCTCTCAGGGTCAACTGTCTGTCAATTCTAAGAACGTTAATTTCCTGGTTAAGGGAAATAACTTTCTTACTGTACAATTCTACACAGAGCCTGTAGCATAAATCTGCATGATTAAGGGCCTCCAGTTATGAGCAAACAATGAACAACATCAAGTGTGGTACAAGTAAGACTTTATTAACTACATAAACACTTAAACTAGTCTAACATACACATACACACGCACACACACACACGCATACAGTTGGTGTAGGAAAAGGGTTAAAGCTTAAGCAGTAAAAAGGAGAGAAATAAAGAATGAAGTTATGGAACCATTTGATATTCAGCAGATTTACAGCCTGAAGGAAACATCAGATTCTTAGTTCAAACACACCTCTGTAAAAAGGTGCAAATGAATGTACCAATTAATAAGACTAAGTTTGATACTTGCACGTCTTGTCTGTTTGACAGAGATTCCTGATGCAATCTGAAGGCTCAAATTGATTTTTGCTGAAGTTGGTTGATGGAAAAGAACCAGTTTGAGTCAGATTATCTTGGTGAATGGAAAGTCGAATGGCACAAAATGGCACAAAATTTAGGGTGTCCTGGAGCATGGTAGCTGACATTTTCATGTTCTCAGTGTAGGATATCAGACCGAATCAGACAATCTAAGATTTGGTCAAACATGGTTGAAACATTAGGAGCACAAAAATTCCACAGAGGCCCAAGACAACAGGATGTCATAAATCAGACCCGAGCATTAGCCAGTCTGAAGCAAGCCTAAACCACTCTGTCACAGAACAGTTTTCAACATTAACACAAAAGAACACTTATTGACAAGTCCAAGGAGATTGTCAATTTTGGGGCAAGTTATCAAGAATAATGGTCAAAAGAGATGCACAGCGTGACCGCCACATGGAAACATGTGATAGTGATTGCAAGCTCTACAGATTGACTTCTCCCCCCACCTCACGACAGAGAACAGACTAAAAACATTCCATACAGACATTTTAACCTCTCTGGTTAAATGATGTGTCTTCACAGAACGTATCCTTACGTCCACAGAATGCCAAAGAAACTTCATTTCCATGTGAATATGCATCTAAATGACACTAAAAGGACCTGAGCAAATAATCATTTCTATGTAACCCACATGTGACTTATCAGGTCTTAATCATTTATTGTGAATGTATTTTGAATAACTATTGAATAGTTTAAGAATTGCTATTCATGTTTAGTATGTGTGTGTTTGAGAATTCATGCTTGAAACGTTTCTTCCAATCAATTCTTGGTCAAATGTATCATATCCTCTTCACGCCTCTCAAGATGGGTTCGTCCAATGAGGAAGGCTGAAATCCCAAGCGGGAGGTTGGAAATACTGAGGATTTTTATGAGTCTTTGTCTGTAAGCATGGTATTTTGCATATGTAATTCGCTGGAGTGTTGAGGCACAAATTAGTACCGATTCTTAGAACATCAATATGTTGCATAGGTATCAGCATATAATATACACACTTGTTTCGATCATAGGAAGGCGAATTCATAGATACTAGACATGAAATAGTTACTTATATGAATGTGTGGTTTATCGTAAGCACGGATAAAAATAGTCTATAATACAACAGATTAAATACAACACAGCAATAATATACACAATGGCCTGAAGAAAATGGTTGTTCATTCAAAGAAGGTTTTCCTATGAATTAATTAGTAGAAAAGTCAGTTTCTCCTGTGCATTTGTGCCTTTCTTATGAGGAAAATGAGGGAGTTTATCCCCTGCATTCCTTTTAGGCCATAAAACCAGTGATATCAGCATTGGTTACCATGGAACCAGAGGCCTGTTCTGCTTTTCTGAGGTGTTAGGTGCATTTCGGGGGAAGGGTCCATAGACCCTCGTAATTGGCCATTTGGTTAGGTGATGGGGAGTTCGATATTATTTGTTAAATATAACAAAAAGTTGTGTGTCTGATTGGTCCAAATGCTACACTAAACATGGTAGGATTACATATAGGTAAGATGACAGGAACGAGTGGTTCCATCATAAGCCTGTATAAAACAGTATAAAATATCAAAGACAACATACACAATGACCTGAAGGATATGTGTGTTCATTCAAAGAAAGGTTTGAGTCCATTTCTACTCTGCATTTTGTCTCTTCCTATGGAAAAGATAGTGATTTTCTCTACTCACATTCCTTTGGGCCATAAAACCAGTGATATAAGCATTGGTTGCCATGGGGACCAGGGGGGTCCTGGTGTCGTTCGCAGACATCCTGGCACCCAGTTTATTGGGTGAGGGGTCTGTGACTTTTTGTTAATCTAATGAATAACTGATTTGTTAAATCAAATGAAAAATTGTGTGTTTGATTGGTCCAGACGCTACAGATGGGATGTTAATTAATGGGATTCATGTGGATTATTGTGATGTTTTATCAGCATTTTGGACTCTCATTCTGACGGCACCCATTCACTGCAGATGATCCACTGGTGAGCAAGTGATGCACTGCTATTTTTCTCCAAATCTGTTCAGACATAGAAACAAACTGATCTTTATCTTGGATGGCCTGAGGGTGAGTAAATTTTCAGCAAATTTTCATTTTGGGTGAACTATTCCTTCAACTAATAAATGAGAGTTCAGACGAAGACCTCCCTTATTTGTACATTTTCTAAAGTTCTTATGCAAAGAGTTTAATTTATGCATTTGGCAGACACTTTTATATTAAGCGAATTTCAAAAGATAAACAAAAGTAATTTGTCAAAGAATAAAACAAAACATTGAAGAAACAAAAGCAATTTGTTTGTTTTAGATGCTGATGATATGTTGATTGTATGTATTAGTGTCTATCCAAACATACAAAAACAAATGATGTACACTTTACATTCAAAAACCTACATTCAAAAACAGGGCTCGACATTAAGCCTTGACATGTATATCAGTCATTCACTTGTCAGAGTGAAAAATGACTTGTCTGGGGGAAAAGAGCCTTTTTTTATGTCATCCACCAGAATGGCATTCTATTGTGAACGTGCATACAACAGTTAGCGGAAGCTAGAGATTACTGTTTATAATATATATTTTTTTGAAAAAAAAAATTCTTACAAAAACACATCAATTTGCTACACGAGGCCTTTATTCACCCCCCGGGTTATGTGTGGGACAAATTTTATGATGTATGGATGTACTTTATTGGACTTTTTTTGGACTATTGAAAAATAACACCCACTCACTGCCATTATAAAGCTTGAAAGAGTAAGGACATTTTTTTACATAACTACGATTGGATTCGTCTGAAAGAAGAAATTCATATACACCTAGGATGGCTTGAGGGTGAGTAAATCATGGGGTAATTTTAATTTTTGGGTGAACTATCCCTTTAATGAGAGTCATTGATTCAACGATTCTTTCAAATGGCTGATTCATTCAATAAATGAAGCAAGTGACTTTCTTTATGAATGGCTCACTGAATCATTGACTCACCCGATTTGTTCAAAAATGCTGAATCATTCAGTAACAAAACACTGTTGTGTGTTGCTCTGAGATGTGCGACTTATAACTACGATTGGATTCGTCTGAAAGAAGAAAGTCATATACACCTAGGATGGCTTGAGGGTGAGTAAATCATGGGGTAATTTTAATTTTTGGGTGAACTATCCCTTTAATGAGAGTCATTGATTCAACGATTCTTTCAAATGGCTGATTCATTCAATAAATGAAGCAAGTGACTTTCTTTATGAATGGCTCACTGAATCATTGACTCACCCGATTTGTTCAAAAATGCTGAATCATTCAGTAACGAAACACTGTTGTGTGTTGCTCTGAGATGTGCGACTGTTCTGCTGTGGCTTTGCTTAGAACTATTTTCATTTGCAAAATGGAGCAAAAACGATCAATATTGTGTCTAAAATGTAAGTCAGTTAAAACCAGTTAAACTCTGCGGACCCGGATACGGGTCCAAAGTCACGTTAAAAATGTGTATGCTTCATTTACATAGCCTTCCTTATATGGTATCAGCCCATATATGGATTCATTTGAAAGCTTGGAGTGTCTTCTTTACAAAGAATACCATTCCTTTTGGTTTTTATATTCATCAAGCAGTAAAATTAAGCTTAGAAATGTATTCGTCCCACACACGATTTTCCGCCTAGCCATTGTGAATTGTATGTGAATGTGTATTTGATATATTTTTTACAATAAAGTCAAGTCATCTATCACAAGAAAGCTCTCATTCTCAGGAATTTCACGATGTAGATTTATTGTGAGACAATCATAGATCGAATTATCTTCAATTGAATTGCGATGAAAAAAAACAAAAAAAAAACGGATTTTTTTATTGTGTAACATTTCTACTCGTAGCACTGCTTCAGTTAGCCGCAAACAGCCACAAATATCTATAAACTCTATATTA
>NW_015505737.1:13836-39819 GCF_001515645.1 Sinocyclocheilus grahami
CTCCCCCCACCTACAATCCCTGCCGGTACGAGACTCGAACCCACAACCTTTTTGAGTTATGAGACCGACTCTCTAACCATTAGGCCACGACTTCCCAAATATAGATGGATTATTACAGTGCGCTGTAGATGAGCTAACATATGTTTGTTTGACGCTGTGAATGTAGAATGTAGCTGCATGCTAGCGAATTAGCCCAGCTCTGGACCACGGAGGCAAGCCTAGCTGGATGCAGGGATGAAACAGATTAATATCAGCTATTTGTTTATTGAACTAAAATCAATGTCACATTTGCAATCGTTCTGATAGTCGTGAAAACATCACTTTTGGTCGTGTGATGTTGCTTACCTATATCATATATTATATAAAATATTTATCTTTTTTTTTCTACCGGAGCATGTTTGTTCATGTTTGTTTCTTTGTGTGTGCTGTTGCGCCTATAAGTTTTGATTTCAGACAGGCTGCACGAGCCTCAACTGACGCAACCTTTAATACTGTCAATATATTATCCGTTATCAGTCACCATTTACACTGAAAGTAAAACCAGAATCATTCTCACCTCTGCAAGTCAGACAGGCTGCACGAGCCTCAACTGAAGCAACCTTTAATACTGTCAATATATTATCCGTTATCAGTCACCATTTACACTGAAAGTAAAACCAGAATCATTCTCACCAAAATTGTGGTGCTGCCCTAGTTATTGACATTTTAATCATGTTACTTGTCCTGTCGGGCAAGTCAAATTCTCTTTGACTTGCCCCTTCAAAAAATCCACTTGTCCCGGACAAACGTTTATGTCGAGCCCTGCTACTAATACTAAATGAGATCCCTCTAGGTCTTGAGCTATAGATAAAGATACACATTATAGACATTTCTTTTTAGCACCAAAAAAGTTTTGTGCCAGTGCATACTAGTAATACATGTATTCACAACACGCTGAATTATCCTTCCCACTCAGTTGTTGATCCAGCAACTTTTTTCCACTGACTGACTCTCGTATCATCTGTCTGTAATACTGCCTGACCAGCATGCATGGGAGAGACTGCACATTTTCACTTTCACATTTTCAGGCACTGTGAATGACTGTGCAAGGGTGAACAAAAGTAAAAAATCTGCTGCATCTGTCTTCTTAACTTTCTTTATCTATTTCTTTTTGTGTTTTTTCACCACCTCTATCTCTCTTTCTCTCAAATCCAGAAAATCTCTACCTTCCATCTCACTCCTGGCTGAGAGTCCCTGCTGTGGACTGTGAGAGGAGAGGGATCTTTTTCACAAGTGGTGTCCAGGCTGGCAGTGTAGGACAGTTCTGGACTGAGCCCAGGATCAGCCTTCTGCTGCTGACATACACACACTGACAAAGAGGAGCTTGTCATTTCCAAAGTTTAGTTCCCTTATAAGCAATGCAAAATAAGACTGCGGTGCCAACAAAATGACAACATGGGTAAAATGGCACAGATTATATGAAATCAGTTTGCTCTAAAAGGAACAGTTTGCCTAAAATTAAAATGGTCATTATTTACTTATATGTATTTGACTGAAAAACATGATCAGTCACAATTTTTTACAAGGTAATAAATACTGTATAACAGTGACACCATCAAAATACACAGCATTGCTGTGATTGGCTGATCATGCTGTCAATGAGATAAAATTGTTCATAACTGGTACACAGATCACACAGAATGCCTCAGTTGGTGAAAATGTACTTATTAAATAGTTAGCAACTCATAAAAACAATATATAAAACATAAATAAGTATATATTTTTTTACACATTTACCTTAATCTATCAACAGTAATACAGTAATATATAATATATAATATACAACATTGATTCTCATCCCTATACTGATAATACAAATATTAAATGCAGCGATTGGTCACATGTCATTAGACAACCAATGGTGCTAAGGGATACAGCTACGGATGGAAAATAACAATAAATTAAACTGGCTACCTAGATTGTGTTGTATTAACGTCTACACCTACACCTACCCCAACCCTAAACCTAACCTTACAATACTACAAATACAGTAGCTAATTGTTGTTCAGCATGACAAAAATGTTGCAATATTGATGTGTGCATGCCCAGTGGGACAATCTGTCCATAGTTGTATCCCTTCTAGCCCTAACCCAAGAGCAGTGCGTCCAAAGGCACCATTTTTAAAACTGAACATGATCACTGTCATTCACGATTAATCACATTATTCACATTATTTTGGAATATTTTTAACGAAAATAAACAAAAATAAATAAATTATCACATTGTTAACATCAATAACATTGTTAGTTCTGGTAGGTCACAGGGGTAGTGATGGGAAGTTCGGATCATTTTACTGACTTTTCTTTGAATCTCATTCATCAAAATGAACAAATCTTTTTTCAAGTAATTTTGTTCATTTCAACAGAATATAATTAAAATGTTAATAGCTAATGTTAACCTGTATCCCTTCTAGCCCTAACCCAAGAGCAGTGCGTCCAAAGGCACCATTTTTAAAACTGAACATGATCACTGTCATTCACGATTAATCACATTATTCACATTATTTTGGAATATTTTTAACGAAAAACAAAACAAAAATAAATAAATTATCACATTGTTAACATCAATAACATTGTTAGTTCTGGTAGGTCACAGGGGTAGTGATGGGAAGTTCGGATCATTTTACTGACTTTTCTTTGAATCTCATTCATCAAAATGAACAAATCTTTTTTCAAGTAATTTTGTTCATTTCAACAGAATATAATTAAAATGTTAATAGCTAATGTTAACAGCCAAATTCCACAACACATCTACATACGTGTACAAGAAAATAAATAAGAAAAAAGTTTCAAAGATTGAATAAGAAAAAAAGTAATGTTTCAATTTATGCTGTCTGTTATCCTGCATCCCAGTGTGCCTACTTATTATGTTATTACTTATAGTGCGCCTATGCCCTTGAAGTATGTGTTCTTTTGGTGAAGAAAAAGTACACACTTTTGAGTGTGTAGAAGAAGAGTCTCATGTCTCGAGTCATGAAGTTAGTAATGTCAATGCTTGTCAATGTTCTTAGCATTTTCCAGCTGGCTGTTCATAGTGATACATAAAGTAAATGTTGATCGCCATGGTATTGGTTTGTTTTGGGTTTTAAAGGGTCTCTCATTTCACTCCATCCAGCAATGAATGTGCTTCCAGGGAGTTTTGTCCACAACGCAATCATATAGTAATGTTTCAATTTATGCTGTCTGTTATCCTGCATCCCAGTGTGCCTACTTATTATGTTATTACTTATAGTGCCTACTTGCGCCTATGCCCTTGAAGTATGTGTTCTTTTGGTGAAGAAAAAGTACACACTTTTGAGTGTGTAGAAGAAGAGTCTCATGTCTCGAGTCATGAAGTTAGTAATGTCAATGCTTGTCAATGTTCTTAGCATTTTCCAGCTGGCTGTTCATAGTGATACATAAAGTAAATGTTGATCGCCATGGTATTGGTTTGTTTTGGGTTTTAAAGGGTCTCTCATTTCACTCCATCCAGCAATGAATGTGCTTCCAGGGAGTTTTGTCCACAACGCAATCATATTGCTAACACTGTCTGACAGAGTTAACAACTCTGACAACACTTGAAACCAGTTAGATTTTACTTTTGATTGTACAGAATATTTTCCCTGTATATAAGAAAGAAAGAAAGAAAGAAATCTAATTGCATCCATGAAGGGCATGGATAGTTTTTTCTAAATGATTGCAGTTTCTTTCATTTAAAGTGGAATACTTTTGAGAAACTCTAGACATTTTTCCAATAATTCTAGCTAAAATAGTTAGCAATAATTCTGAGTAAATACTTACTTACATAAGTATAGAATACATTTTGTCAAAAGTATTTGTTGTTGGCCATTAAATTCTGGTTTAAAATTCTATAAGTAAAGCAAGCTGTTTTTTTTTTATTTAAATTGATCATTTTAAAGAAGTGATTAAAACATTTAAATGCCTATAAAAATATATAAAAGCAGTTATTTTTACATGTACATTTACATTTACATTTTATGGCAGACACTTTTATTCAAAGCGACTTACAGTTGAGGAATACAACAAGTGATGTATCATAAGATGGCAATAAACAAGTATATACAAGGTTTCAAAATAGTAAAACCTAGGACAGGAAGGAATAAAGGATAATAAGAGAATAGAAAAAGTGAAGGCATAGATTTACATTTTTTTTAATGAGGAGGCAGTTCTCACGGAAGAGATGACTTTTCAGTTGTTTCTTGAAGTTTGTCAGGGATTTGGCCTCCCGAATGGAGTGCGGTGAAAGAAAACATCCTAGAGAGTGATTTTGTGCCTCTCTGTGATGGGACCCAAGCCGTCGCTCCTTTACTTACAGCAGCCTTCTGGAGAGGATGTAGACAAGCAGGAGAGAGCAGAGGTAGGAGGGCTGGAAGCCAGTGCAGAGAGATGAGAAGCAATGTGACATGGGCTCTCATTTGGAAAACAAGACGTGCTGCTGCATTTTAAATCATTTGAAGATATCTGATTGCACATGTTGGAAGTCCAGCCAGAAGAGCATTAGAATAGTCCAGCCTAGAAATGACAAGGGCCTGGACGAGAAGCTGTGTTGCCTGCTCTGTTAGGAAGGGTCTGATCTTCCTGATGTTGTGTAGTGCTGTTTTTGCAATATGATCTTTAAAGGTCAGCCAATCTGATTAAATGTAATGTTTACATCTTTTTTTTTTTGGTATTGAATTGAAGAAATAATTGACATTAATTAATCAAGGTTATATTTTTCTGCACTGTAAATGACTGTAGAGTGTTTGAAATGTTGCCGTTTTTGGGGCAGTGTGAAACTGTCTTTAGTCATCATTGGTTTTGGCATCACTATAGTAACAAGAGCAGGATGGTTGGTTCTCTAAGGAACTTGCAGTCCTACCCAGCAGCTGTCTACCTTCTACTTCTTGTCTGTTACAGACATACATTAGTTCAAATCATTAACTTCAGATGACATTGCAAAGCTAAGCCAAGCCAAGCCAAGCCACCCTTACCCTAGAATGAACAGTCCTTTAGAAAAATGGCCATTTCATGCCGGTTCTTAGTGGTTAAGCACAGGTTCAATTTGGAATAAATTGTTTGTACAGTCTACCTTGTTCTAGCCAATATGTGTAGAAATAAGCTCTGTTCTCAGCCATTAGACCCACAGTCCTCTCTTCCAGGAGTCTCCTAATAGTCGGCTGCTTGAGGCAGGTGTTCTGTAAATTGCTTCTTCAAAATGATTAAAGATTGGAAGTTTACTTGGGCTCTGTGTGTGGGTGTTCTGTTTGGTAGGGTCTAATCTGCTGGCATGGTGATCTATGATGGTGCCATGTCACGGCCATGGTCTTGTTGGCCTCCACATGCTTATATGTGCAGATGAACAGATTGATTAAATGTTTAGACAGATTGCAGAAAATTTGGGATGACATACTGGATGGCATAATTCCAAAATGCCAATATATGCCTGAAAACTTGTAAACTGGACCAAGCGATTCATTGATAATAAATGACTAAAATGAATGATTCTTTCACAAATTGGACGTGAATAGAGCTGAATCACTCGGTTGAATTATGCATTTGGCTGAGCTTCTCAATACAGTAGTGTATATATGACAGCAATGATGATCGTCAGTCCACCTCGTCACACACTTCCAGCATTTTCTGTTTTCAAAGGCGTTAATAGCAATAGGACAGTCAGGCGACAATGACTGGAAGTACCTTTCTACCGGTATTTCTTAGGAACCTCAAGGAAGTATATGTGCCATTTAAAGGGAAGTGCTGAAATGATGTGAATCCCCAAAAGCCGAACTGTGGCCTCTAAGGACTTCGATCTGTATTTTGATACAGTGCAAACATTTTATCTTTGCACCTAAAGCCTAAGTACAGTGTCTGCGGACTCATCCTTGACTCCAATTAGAGTGGAACATTCTTTGTCTCTACTCATTGTAGCACATGGTATCCTGTACATGTAGGTTGGAAGTTGCAGAGCTGTGTGTGATGCTTAGCTTGTTTAAAATTTTACTAAAGATCACCCCTGCTGTTCATTTATGCTAAAGGGAAGGAAAAAGGAATTCTTCTAAGAATGTGATTTATAGGAGTCATTACAAATTGATACATTTGAAATGTAGTCAGACAGACTTGGAAGCTATTCCAGAAAACAGATTTTGTGAAAAGATTATATTAAAGAAAAATTGGATACAAATGTAACAGTATTATGTACAACATTATCTCCATTTTGGCAGGAATATGTTTAGAAAAAACTATGTATGTTATTTCTAGTGCTAAAAAAGGTGTTGAAGAGATGTTTGTATTTTTTGTGAGTTTTTATTCTTGTAAAATGTTATCATTATAATTGTTTGTGCACAAAATACAAAACATTATAACATAGATATGTCTTTCTTTTTATTAAATTTTTAATTGTAATATATAGCTGTTCCACAGAGATCTATATGTCTTCCATATTAATATAGGGGTTTGAAATAATTCCTTATTAACCTTGCAATGTGTTGAAGTCTTATTACATTCTTTAAACTTACCATAGAGTTTCACAGCTTTTGTTATCCTTAAAATGCCTTTCTTCTTTCATAATCCTTTTCTTGCACCGTGACCTGAAGTTTGACATCATATCAAGCTTGACATTTTTCCTAGCCTTTTCTGGCCTTATTTTGAACATGTTTGTGTCAAGCCATTCAGATGTCAGCTGTACCTCAGTTCCATTCTGGGAGCTGGTTGTTTTACTTCATTAACATAACCACAGCTCGTCATTCAGACCAAAGGAGCCTGCAGCCTTTTTTACGTCATTCAATAGAGAACGTCAAACACTTTCCTTGCTAAGGATTATGGGTTCAGTTATTGACATTTCTTACTAAAGCCTGTCATGGCTGCTTGCATTGTGATTAGGGATGAAGTTCCACAATAATTTCCACTGTTCTAATTCATTTTATTCTATTCTAAGAGGGATTTTTGTTGCAGGGCATCTGTGTAGTACAGCTCTGGTGTTTTCAAGCCATTGCTAATCTTGCCTTAAAGCCAAAGTGTTCCACTAGTGGCATCAAATATAAATTGCAAAAATGTTTTCAAACAGGTTTCCCCAAACACACCCCCATCTGCCATTAGTCAGACCATTGGATAGATATAAGACATTAAGACTTTAAAATTGGTGTGTACATTGGTAAATGTTTTTGTTATTTATTCATGTTCTTATTTGAAGTGTAAATTGAAATTAACTTTTCACATGCAGTTCCCCAATGACTCAATTTACTCTTTGGCGTGACACAGTGTGCTCTTTCGAAATCATACTTCTATGGTCCTATGTCATAGATGCTTTCTTCTCGTTTCATTTGATAGCAGATATCCTCAAATATAATTGAGAGTGAAAGTGTAAGTGAAAGTGATGTTACGTGTAGCCAATAGAGTGTCCCATACTCAGAATTTGTGCTCTGTATTTAGCCCATCCAAATGCACACACACAGCAGTGAGTAGGGAACACACACCCGGAGCAGTGGGCAGTCATTTTTGCTGTGGCGCCTGGGGAGCAGTTGGGTGTTTGGTGCCTTGCTCAAGGGTCACCTCAGTCGTGGTATTGAGGGTTGAAGAGAGCGCTGTTCATTCACTCCCCCTACTTACAATCCCTGCCGGTACCAGTAATTAGGAGTAGTTTTAGCTCGCTCTCATTTCTCCTAGCCTAGAGGACATTTTCAAGTAAAAAGTGGCACAGCTTACCCCCATCTTCTCATATAGAAATTATGACTAACCCTTCCATGAAATATGAATTCTTCTCTACATTTTTGCCCACATCTTTTAGAGAGCATTTTTGTGACCTCTACTCTATTGCAAATCTTTCAGCACGTCCTTTTATATAGGGGATGTGTTGTCTAATTTTGAAGGGCATAGCAAATTGCATTGGTTGTAGAGGACTAAGTCAGAGATTTCTCCTTTTTTGTAGCAACACATTGGCCAAGCACTTGTTGTCTCTGTATTAACATGGACCTATGTCATCCAGCACACCAAAAATGAAATCATAAACTTTTATTGTTTTTCATTGGAGCAATAGAATGTGTGTCTGGAGGAAACCTTGACAGCTGTCAGGTTTTTTTTTATTATTAATTCATGTCCATTGCTATCGTCTCAGCTTTTGACACATTTGGAGCTTGAACCTTTTTTCAGTGGAGCAATTTTATGGGAAACCGCCACTGGCTTTAACCATCGTATACAATGGTACAGCAAATGTTTTACAGTATTTAATCATCAAATGTGATACTTTTTTAGTGACATTTATGCTGGAGAGGGATGTCCCTAAAATCTGAATGGTGTGGCTCGGACATGGTTTCCATCTGCAGCAGAAGCCCAGAATGTAATTTTATACATACTATATATATATGTGTTTTTTTTTTAATGTTAGTCTTTTTTTAAAGGTTAGTCTTAATTTAGTCTGTTCTACCATTCAAATCTGAATGGTGTGGCTCGGACATAGTTTCCATCTGCAGCAGAAGCCCAGAATGTAATTTTATACATACTATATATATATATGTTTTTTTTTTATGTTAGTCTTTTTTTAAAGGTTAGTCTTAATTTAGTCTGTTCTACCATTCAAAGCACTTTGTGATCTGGTTCATGCCCTTGCTGTACATCTGAAAGCTGGAGTCTGTAGCCTGTATAACATTTGCTTTTAAGCGGTTGGCCGCCCACTGGAAAAGCATTTTCAGAATATCAGAATATATAACAGGAGAGCATCCTCTGACTAAGTTACCTGACTGCTCATGACCTATCACATATGAGATATGTGGCTTAGTTTTGAGTTCAACTGTCCTCAAATTATTCTTCCAACTGCAGGCCAAAGCAACTGAAGTTCAGTAACGGGTGAATATCCTGTTATCAGAGAGACTTTTTTGGGTGCCAAACTGCAAGAATAGATTAAAAAAGGTAGCACTATAAATCAATTAATTTTAATTCAAAGTGATTCCATGATGTGACCATTAATTAACCCATTTAATCATTGCATTGTTGTGTTGAATTAATAGTTCTCCCAAAAGTGAAAATTCTATCATAAAGACCTTTCCACCGACGAACGGTGCTTTCACACCGAACACAAAATGATTGTTTGCCTTCTGCTAATTCACGCCTGCACACTAGGTGGCGCTGACCGATTTTTCCTCAGATATGTATCTCGTAAATGGATTTAACATCGTCTGCTGCTCAATATACAGCATTAAATTAAGATAAACAAAGTTTGGTTCTATACCAGAAACACAAACTATCTATAATGCTTACAAGAATAGGCTACATCCTAAAATATAATTAGAAGTACAATTAGCATCAAGCTAAACTTGAAAATGTATGTAATTATTAATGTATTTGTTTACCCACTTTAAACCATCATTGAGTGCTTGTAATAACTTCCACTTGTGATCTATAGTTGATTTTGATTAATAAGCAGACACATGCGCTCTTTGTATGTTTAATAATGCTACACTGCTAATATTTGTGATAAACATCCTTTATTGCTATAAAAATACCATGAGCTGCATTCAAAACACATACAGAAAATATATCGTCATAATCATATGTCTATTTGCTTTCATATTTCATGTGTAGAAAAAGAGTTAACGCGCTCTGACTCATAACACTGGAAGAAAATGGACAGTGCTCTACAGATCACATAATTCAGTGGACAATTAATAGAAATGTTATTCTGTATAAAGAACATGTGAGAATAAATCTGTTCTCAAATACCAACGATAATAAGAACGCCTCCGGTTACTGTCATAACCTCGGTTCCCTGAGAGATGCGAACGAGACATGGCGTTAACGCCTTGGGGACTCCCTTCCTTCCTAACCTACCTGAAATCTTATTGCACAACGCCAGTGAAGTTGCAACTCTCACTGGCCAATGCCAGCCAAGACAGTGAATAGGGGCAGGGCCCCCGCCACTATATAATGCGCCGTATTGGTGGCATAAGCTCAGAATCTTCCGACTAAACCTACAGCACAGCAGACCTGAGCAGTGAACACGGCGGCCTACACCATGTCTTGTTCCCATCTCTCAGGAAACCGAAGTTACAACAGTAACTGGAGACGTTCCCTCTCGATAACGGTCTCTCGACATGGCATTTACGCCTTGGGGACTGTATAGAACAACGCCATCGCCATAAAAGTCTAAGACATTATAGTCATGTAAAACGCATACAAGTATGTAATATAACAGTGCAACGAAGCATGTGAGCGGCAAAGCCAGGCACAATACTAACAACAATATACACACATAGAGAACGGCCGCATTCGTGGCGCCACAGTCTGAATATGACGATGGCCCCGCCCCCGATCCCCCAACACGACCTAGTCGAAACCACCAGCAGTCAAACAGCTAGTGGTTGCAGGTAGAACCATGGGTCGTACTCACCGACAGGACCTGTGAGTCTATTGACCACACGTCCAAATTGTAGAATCTGGCGAAGGTATTCTGCGAAGACCATCCAGCCGCCATACAAATATCTTTGATAGAAATGCCCTTAGTCCACGCCTACGAGGAGGCAACCAATAGGACATTCCATTCCCCAGCTGGAATATGACAAGGCAATAGCGTTGACCACCCAATGTGATAGCTGTTGTTTGGAGACCGGCTGCCCTTTGGCGCTGCCTCCGAAGCACACAAACAGCTTCTCAGATTGCTGAAACTGAGCCGTGCGGTCGATGTAAACTCCCAAAGCCCGCACCGGACACAACACCTGATTGAAGTCTCCAACTCTGGAGTGAAAGCAGAAAGTGCCACCACTTGCGCTCTGAACAGTGTCGAGAGCGATTTAGGCATGTAGCCCAATCTTGGCTTGAGCGTGACGTTACAATCACCTGGTCCAAACTGCATACAGTCCGCATTCACAGAGAGCGCTTGCAAATCCCCCACATGCTTGACCGAAGCAAGGGCGAGCAGCAGCACGGTTTTAAGCGAGAGCTCCCTCAAGCCGACAGTCTGAAGTGGCTCGAAGGGCGGGAGGGCTAGCGCCCCCAGCACCAGAACCCAGGATGGCACCGTAGGAGGGCGAGAGGCTCTTAGTCTTCTCGCACCTGTCAAAAATCTGATCGCTAGATCGTGTTTTCCCACTGAGCGCCCGTCGATAGCAGCGTGAATGGCAGAGATAGCTGCAACATAAACCTTAAGAGTGGAGGGCATACTGCCGCTGTCCATTCGTTGTTGCAAAAAAATTCAGAATGTCAGACATGGGTCAGTTTTCCAGCTCCCGACCATTCGAATCACACCATCTCTCAAACACTGCCAATTTACAGGCGTACAAGCATCTCGTAGAAGGGGCTAGCGCCTCCGTAATCGTGTCCATCACACGGTGAGACAACGAGCCCGGGTTTACCAGTTCCCACACACCATCCACACCTGAAGCTTCCACCTTTCGGGGTTGGGGTGCCACACCGAGCCGTCTGCCTGAGACAGGAAATCCCGTCTCAGCAGGTTCGGCCACGGGGGAGCCGTTAGTATTTCCAGTGGATTGGGAAACTGATTCCTGTTCGGCCAGTATAGAGCAACTAATATCACTGATGCCTTCTCCTCTCTGATTTTGTGCAGCACTTGTGACAAAAATCTTCAGCAGGGGGAACGCATACAGACGGGCATTCGGCCACGGCTTCGTGAGAGCGTCCCCGCCTAGGGGAGAGTGTGACAGAGAGAAGAACAGAGGGCAATGCGTGTTCTCCTCTGTTGCGAACAAGTCTATCTCCGCTTTTCAGAATCGTTCCCAGATCAGCCTCGCATTGGTACAGGTCGGGGTTCCGCCATGGTTTCAGCGTGTTCAAGCACCTGCGAGTGACCCCAATGCGGGCACGGCCCGTTTTCCACGCCCTTCTTGGTACACCATATCTGGAGGCAGCACATATAGAGCAGACCGAGGTGACACACCGTCGCAGCCACCGCCATCCGCCCCAAGAGCCTCTGATATTCCTTCAGTGCTATGGGACGGCCCAGCTTGAATGCATTCAGAGCGGACATTAAATCCCGTATGCGCTCCTGACTCAGATGCGCTCTCATTGAGATCGAGTCCAACTGCACCCCCAGATACATGATTGACTGGCTGGGGCGTAACGCTTTTTTGTTTGTTCACACAGAGACCTAAACTCTCCAAGTGAAGTAACAGAGCGCGTTTGTGGCTGTTGAGCACATCCTCCAAATGGGCCAAGACCAGCCAATTGTCCAAATAATTCAATATGCGTATTCCGCTTGCACTCAGAGGGGAAAGTGCCGCATCCACACATTTCGTAAATGCACGCGGCACCAGCACTAGATCGAACAGCATCACCATGAACTGATACGCTATGCCTTCGAACACAAATCTCAGAAAGCGCCTGTGACGAGGGGCGATCTGGATATAAAAATATGCGTCCTTCAGGTCCACCAAAATAAACCAATCTCTGGGTCGAATCTGCGCTAGTATCAGCTTTAGCGTTGTCATTTTGAAAGCGCATTTGTATAATGCACGGTTGATGGGTCTCAGGTCTAAGATTGGAGGGAGACCACCATCTTTCTTTGGAATGACAAAGTACCGGCTGTAAAACCCTCTCTCTCTCTCTCGCTCGGCGGGACCACTTCTATTGCATGTTTCGCGAGGAGATTGAGAATTTCTTGCCTCAGCACCGGCTTGTTGTATGCCGGAACTTTCGACATGACCACGCCATTGAACCGGTGTGGTCTGCGCCGAAATTGAAGCCGTTTTCTATTACGTTCCACAACTAATCTGAAATGCCCGGAAAAGACCGCCATGCGCTTGCAAAAAGACACAGAGGGCGGAGCGCCTCGCCCTCTGAATTCTGAGCAATGGCGCTGTATCCCAGGGTCGTGTTCAGAAAGCTCACAAGACGAATGGGAGCGCTGTATGTTAGCGAGGGTTAACGGGGAGTGCAAAACTTCTGCTGAATGTGTGAGTGACACGGACGTGCGTATGTGCGAGGTGTCGAGAGCGAGCCGTGGCTGTGGGGGTCCAACACCTGACACAGGGACGTGAGCATCGCCAGATACACGGGGAAGCTGCAAGCCCGGCTCTATTGAGGGTTTCACGGCTGAGTGTGAAGCCGCTATCACTGGAGGAGGAGAAAAAAAACAAATTTTTGTGAGGGTGTCACAGACTTTATTGCATTTTGAACATACGCAACACAGACATTCTCGTAGTCGCCTGCAACCGCCAAGGCGCGGCAGGAAGTGACTCATCGTCTTGGAGCGTTTCTCTGAGAAGCGCTCCGCGATAGCCTCCACTGCGTCTCCAAAGAGGCCGGATGGAGATACAGGAGCATTGAGCAGCGCCCTCCTGTCCGCGTCCTTAAGCTCAGTGAGTGTCAGCCGCAGATGCCGGTAGAGCACCACCATGTAGCCCATGCTCCATCCGATCGCCTGGGCCGTCTTCTTTGTGGCTTTAAGTGCAAAATTCGTCGCCACGCGTAGATCCTTGAACGCCTCGGGATCCACCCCACCCTCGTCCAGGGATTTCAGGAGCTGTGCCTGAAAAACTTAGAGCACTGCCATTGTGTGCAATTCCACTGCGTCTCCAAAGAGGCCGGATGGAGATACAGGAGCATTGAGCAGCGCCCTCCTGTCCGCGTCCTTAAGCTCAGTGAGTGTCAGCCGCAGATGCCGGTAAAGAGCACCACCATGTAGCCCATGCTCCATCCGATCGCCTGGGCCATCTTCTTTGTGGCTTTAAGTGCAAAATTCGTCGCCACGCGTAGATCCTTGAACGCCTCGGGATCCACCCCACCCTCGTCCAGGGATTTCAGGAGCTGTGCCTGAAAAACTTAGAGCACTGCCATTGTGTGCAGCACCGAGATCGCTTCTCCCGAGGCGGCGTACGCTTTGTCCGCGACGTGTGCAGTCAGACGGCAGGGCCTTAATGGCAGCATAGCACCCGCCTTCAGGGAGGCAGAGGAGGGGCAGAGGTGCACGGCGATGGATTCCTCGACGGGTGGAATGCGCGTATATCTTCGGGCTTCTGCCCCGTCGACTCTAGTGAAGATCTCCGACACGCCAGCGTGAGTGCGAGCTGATTGGGGCACAGCCCATGCCTTAGCGACCTCGTCGTGCAAGTCGTGGAGGAATGGGGTTCACTTCCTCGGAGCGGCAACTCGGCGGCCCGAGTGAAGGAATCACGAATCCAGCTTGCTCTTAGCTGGTTCATCGGGGGATTCCCACTCTAGACCGAGATCGCTCACGGCCCTGGTGAGAATCCGGTCGAGCTCATCCTGGAACGCGGCGTGTCTCTCCACTTCAGAGCGCTCCTCTGGAGTGAGGGCCCAGCCCTTCTCGGACACCATTAGGGACAACGCCTCGTCAAGATCGTCGTCGTCCCCCGCCGCACCGAACGAGATAATCTCCAAAGCGCCAGAGGTGGGTTGAAGACTCTCTTCTGCAAAGCACACCTGGGAGCGGGCGGGGGGGGGGGGGTTGCTGGCGGCGGTGGGACGTTGCTGAGAGAAATCACAGAGGGCGATGTTCCTCCGGACCCTAAGCAACCTAAGCGATGTTCCTCCGGACCCTAAGCAACCTAAGCATTCACCGGGCAGCCTGACCCGGTGAATGCTGTCTCCGCATGGGCGAGACCCAGGCACAGAATGCAGAACTCGTGAGTGTCCGGGGCCTCGATGGGTCCCCAACACAGCGTGCAAACGTTGGATATGCTGGAACACCGAGAGGGAAATCCGTCTTCCTGCGTCTTCTCCACAGCGGTCTTTGGTAGGATGCGTGAAAGAGGAAGATTCTGAGCTTATGCCGCCAATATGGTGCATTATATAGTGGCGGGGGCCCCGCCCCTATTCGCTGTATTGGCTGGCATTGGCCAGTGAGAGTTGCAACTTCACTGGTGTTGTGCAATAAGATTTCAGGTAGGTTAGGAAGGAAGGGAGTCCACAAGGCGTTAACGCCATGTCGAGAGATCGTTCTCGAGAGGGAACTCAGCATCCACTCTCTTCTCTTATCCGGGATACTCTTCTTCTGTGTTTGTTTACACTGGTTTTCAAAACAGCACCACCACTCTTGCCTTTTTGTGCAACAGCAGCTGCTTCAGTCACGTGATCCTAGCTCAAATCTTATTAGACGGCCCATGTTTTCGCTTTGCGAAACTGAAAAGATTAGTCAGACTGGTTAAAAAAAAAACATTCGCATTTTCGGTGCGCGAATGTTCGCGGTCTATGTGGAAGCATCCATAGAAATCTATTGTTTTATTCCAGTGCGTCATCACATCTGATATTCGTTTCGCTTTTTCGTGCTCAGTGTGGAAAGGCCTTAACTTACTTACCATCAGGTTGTTCCAAACCTGTATGACTTTCATCTTTCAAACACAGAAAGTAAGAAATTTACAAAAAAAATGTGTTTGTACAATGAAAGTCAATGTGGTCCAGTGTTGTTTTGGACTCCAATGACGTTCATTGTATGGACAAAAACAGTTCAAACATTCTTCAAAATGTCTTTTTTAATTTTTTTATTTTTTGTGCTGGACGAGTTATGGAAGATTCCATAAGCTTCTTCTTAAACTGAATAAAAAAGTCATTGTCCTGCTCTGCTTTTTACACAGCATATACAAAGCCACTTATTGAAACGGCAATTGTCATCCATAGTGATTGCATAACCAAACATTTTTCTGTGGTTCTCCTACACTCAAATGACTAAGAAAAGAAGAAAGCAGAGGCAGAACAGTCTGTGGTTGTTGAATGTCAATCTTTTTCTCACTGCGTGGTATTCAGAAATGCTTAAAGCACCTTTAGGTCTGCCAGTTTATTCATTGCTGTATATAATTTATGTAGGTTTTTTTTGTGTGTTTCATTTGTGTTTTTCTTATTTTTAGCAAGCATCTGTCAATCATAAACTTTTAAACCTCATCCAAATGAACAAAGATAGCATATTTCTTTCTAACTTGCAATGCCCTCTATGTCTCAGTTTAAGGATTTACAGCGTGCACTTAGTATAAATGACATTAGAGTTTTTGAGTGGCGTTTCAATAGACTTTAGTTGCACTGGAGCCTTCAAGAAGTTCTGCATGTTAAATGCTTAATTACGGTTTATTAAAAAACAAAACAAAACAATTTTTTTAAAATTATTTGCTGTAGCATTAATGAGAGCATGTAATTCAGTGTAGTGTAAACGACAGCTCTGCCTGCATAAACACGATGAATTAGATAACAGATGAAAAGTGTTTTATGGGGCCAAGTATTGTTTTTAAACTCTGACAACTACTGAAGGATGGTCCAAACGATTAATAAACTGAGGGATGGTTGTATGGAGTCTTCAGAGCTGTGATGTAAACAAGCCATCCGCTGATAAACAAATGAATGAGTAGCTGAGACTGGCAGAGAGAATCGAGAAGCTACTGGACTGCATAACAAGAGAGTGCAACCATGAGCGGGGGCAGCTCAGAAATCCAATTACCTTGGCTAATAAGATGACATTCTGACATAAACCCTTCCAAGAGACCGTGGACCGAATGTTTTAGTGCTGCCAGTTAATACATTTCCATAAACACCCATATGTGGGCACAAAAGTCTTAAAATAAGTTTGAGCATACTGTGGTGCAAGTAAATGCCCGTAGCAGGGGACTGCAGTGGACTTTCTCCTAGCATATCAATCGATAGTGTATGATTTTTGTTACATAAACATTTTTGGTGTCTTTTTTACATCTGAAATGTTAAATGTGAGCCGTTCTGTGAATGCAGTATTGTGAAAGTGGAGTAGATCGTACACTACTCTCTTAATGACCCCAAATGTTTTTTTTTATTTTTTAAATACTTTTATTCATCAGTGATGTATTAAATTGTTCAAAAGAGACAGTAAAGATGTTTATAATATTACAAAATATTTCTGTTTCAAATAAATGCTTTTCTTTTGAATGTTCTATTCATCAAAGAATCCTGAAAAAAAAACTATCATTATTTACACAAAAATACTAAGCAGCAGAACTGTTTTCAACATTGATACTAATAATAAATATTGCTTGAGCACAAAATCATCATATTAGAATGATTTCTGAAGGATCGTGCGACACTCAAGTCCGGAGTAATGACTGCTGAAAATTCAGCTGTGTCATCACAGGAATGAATTACATTTTAGAATACATTCATAGAATATAAATTATTTTAATATGTATCAAAATTTCACACATTTACTGTTTTTATTGTATATTCTATAAAATAAATGCAACCTTGGTGAGCGTAAGGGACTTATTTAAAAAACATAAAAAATCGCAATGACTTGTATTTTCACATTCAGAATTTTTATTTAGTTATTTATGATTAATTTATTAAAAAGTTTAATGTGATCATAGCTTCATGTTAAAGCTATTAGCAGTCAGTAGCATTATATTCACTATTAGTTATTCCTAATGTAGTCTGTGACAGAAAGGGTCCGATAATTGGTAGGGTATAAGATAAAGTATTCAGCTGAACACGATCTTAATCATCCACTTCATGTAAAATAATATCACTTTAATTAGGCTGCTAGAGATGGATCACAGTGGTCAACTACTTGCCTAGTCATTCAACAACTGACTAATTGATTGTGCTATAGTGATCGACTAGTGTAAGTAGTTATTTTTTTTTTTTTTGCAGCAGCAGTACTTTATCATGCTTTATCGTGCTATACACTTTGCGTGAAAAATCAGAAAAGTAAATTCATCATCATTAAATGACCACCATTATAGCTACATGCATTCCAAAAGACATCTTTAACCACTGCGTTGCATTTTGTGCAGGTTTTTTTTCTTTGTTTTAACCCTATCTTATCTGGGCTCTGAGGGTGTTTTGGGGCCTGGAAAAGTTTTGACATGCCCTGACAATTGTGCTTTTTTCAGTTGCTTACAAACATTTGAATGTCTGAAGTTTAATAACACCGTAATCAGCAAAAACTGGGCTACAATAATATGTGAGCAGCATGTATGTACGTGATTGTGTTTTTGAGAAAACAACGTTTATGCGTGCTTAGTGAAAAACTACAATTTTAAAGTCACTGAAATAAGGCCATAAAACACATACAGAACATTTGATCACAAGACTATTGAGAACTGATCTTGAAGTCTAGTGTTTTTGCTTCAAAATTATGTGAAAATCATCTTACTCATTCACAGAAAACAATATATTGATTTAAATTTTCTAAGACACTTTTTGTGTAGAAAAGGTATATGCGAGGAGGCGTGAATGATCATGAATAATGATGTGGATGATTATAATATCTATAGCGCGCTCAGCGCGTGGGCGTAGTCGCATTAGATATAATGAAGGGGGACGTGAAAGACTGGACATAGCGTTTGTTTCATATGGATTACTTTATCACAGAATATTTGCTTTTGATAAGAGGTTTACAGATTCGATTGATGTATTGATCTTATCTTAACTGAAAGTGTAATTTAAGTTCTTTTCGGTGTTATCAGGAGAAGATACCACAAAACGCGTATCCACGTTAGTCGACCCCAGAGGGTTAATGATGGCTCTGGTCATTTTAGTCAGTGTGTCTTGTTTTTGTTCTGAGTTCTGTGAACCTGTTTAAAATGTAAATCAGGTTTTACTGCTGTATAAGTGTCACATCCGGGACAAATAGGCAAACAGACAGGTTAACGTAAGTCGGGGAGTTTATTCAAAGGAACTTAGGAGTAGCTTCCAACAGAAAATAATCAACTTAGGAATAAATGGAAGCAGAGAACACAGTCTTATCTGGGGTTGGCACTTTGGTCCTCCGGCCGAGAACTGAGGAATCCGAGGCTTGATAAGCAGATCAGGAGGCAAGGAACCCATAGAGAGAAGTTTGTAACCTTGCGACCAGCCCACGAGTGACTGAGGTGAGTGAGTATTTGACTGGTGTGGTAAGTGGGTGCAGGTGTCCGTGATCAGTAATCAGGTGATTGTCAGCATGCCTAGGAGCAGCTGGTGAGGCAGGTGTTTCTGTGACATTACCCCCCCCCCTGGAGGCGGATGTCCCAGGTGGATAACCAGACTTGGTCCCCTGGCTGATAGATGGGATTGTCGGACCGACGAGTGTCCGCATTGGCCTGGTGCCTCCGGACGGCCCGCTGGAGATGGATATGCGCTGAGTCCCATATCCTCTCGCTCTCACGGAACCAGTGATCTACCACTGGGACTTCCGAGTGTTCCTCGGTCCAAGGAAACAGGGGCGGCTGGTAACCTAGCACACATTGAAAGGGGGTGAGTCCGGTGGTTTCCTGGCGCAGGGAATTCTGGGCGTACTCGGCCCAGGGTAGGTACTGGCTCCAGCTGTCCTGATGGCCATGACAGTAGGCCCGGAGACAGCGTCCGATCTCTTAGGTCTTCCGTTCGGTCAGGCCGTTGGTCTGCGGGTCGTATCCAGAGGACAAACTGACGGATGCTCCCAGGAGGTGGAAAAACCCTCGCCAGACCCTGGAGATGAACTGAGGCCTTCTGTCTGAAACAATGTCTTTTGGGAGACCGAAGTTCCTGAATACGTGCTGGAAGAGGGCTTCGGCGGTTTCCAGGGCGGTAGGTAACCCACGCAGGGGAATTAATTTGCAGGATTTGGAGAACCGGTCGACGACTACTAGGACGGTCGTGAATTCATTCGAGGGAGGTAAGTCAGTGCCAAGTCCACACCCAGGTGGGACCAGGGCTGGCGAGGGATGGGTAGCGGAACCAGTTTTCCTTTGGGCAGACGATGTGGCATGGTGGAGATGGCACAGAGCGAACATCCCTTGATATACCGGGCGACATCTCGGGACATGTGGGGCCACCAGTAGCGGTTTTGGAGGAGCGAGAGGGTTCGGCGGCTGCCTGGGTGTCCCGATCCCGGAGAGGTGTGAACCGAGTCCAGAAGGGTTATCTGCGGGTTGGATGGGACATAGTTCTTCCCCTCTGGACCTCCCGGCGGAGCGGGTTCGGTGAGAGTGGCGGCACGGATCTGGTCGGTGAGTGCCCATTGAGTAGGAGACATGAAGATGGAAGGTGGCAGGATGGGCTCTGGTTCTTCGGGGGTAGGATCTAGCTGGTGTTGGCGGGAAAGCGCATCCGCTCTGACATTCTCAGTCCCTGGACAGTACGTGACAGCAAAGTGGAAGCGGGTAAAGAACAGCCCAGCGGGCCTGCCTTGGGTTAAGACGTTTGGCCTCTCAGAGATATTGTAGGTTCTTGTGGTCTGTGATCACTTCAAATGGATGCTTGGCACCCTCCAACCAATGCTGCCACTCTTTCAGAGCGAGCTTGATGGCCAGCAACTCCCGATTTCCCACGTCGTAGTTCTGCTCCACCAGGGATAATTTCCGTGAGAAATACACACATGGATGGAGCACGGGGGGTTCACCTTGCCATTGAGACAGCACGGCGCCCACTCCCAGGGTCGCTGCATCCACCTCGACCACGAAGCGGAGATTGGGGTTCAGGTGTGAAAGGGTCGGAGCCGTACAGAAGGCGGCTTTGAGCTGACTGAAGGCCTGGTGTGCCTCCGGGGTCCAGGTGGGTAATTTGGCCTTCCGCTGGAGGAGAGAGGTAAGTGGTGCCGCCAACTGGCTGAAGTGGGCGATAAAGCGGTGATAGAAATTTGAGAACCCCAAGAATCTCTGCATCTCCTTGATGGTAGTCGGTTGGGTCCAGTTTCGAACGGCATTCCATTTGCACCCCTGCAGGGGTGACGATGTAGACCAGGAAGTGAACTTTGGATTGGTGGAACTCACACTTTTCGGCCTTGAGATACAGGCAGTGCTGGCGGAGGCGTTGGAGTACTTGGGTGACATGGTGATGGTGTGCTTTGAGAGTGGGTGAGTAAATGAGTATGTCATCTATGTAGACGAGGACGAGTTGAGCATGTCTCTGAAGATCTCATTCATGAAGTTTTGGAATATGGAGGGTGAGTTGGAAAGCCCATACCCGGTAATCGATGCAAGGTCTCAGACCCCCGTCCTTTTTGCCCACGATGAAGAAGCTCGATGCTGCGGGTGAGGTGGATGGGTGGATGAACCCCTGTTGCAAGGCTTCCTGAATGTACTCCTCCATAGCGGCTCTCTCCGGGATCGACAGTGGATAGACGTGTCTTTTGGGTAATTGGGCACCAGGCAGCAGGTCAATGGCACAGTCCCATGGCAGGTGAGGTGGAAGGTGAGTGGCAGCGAGCTTGCTGAACACGTCCTGGAACGCCTGGTATTCTGGAGGAGGAGGAGTGACAGGCGATGAATCCTGCACCAGTAGAGAGATCCGTTCGGTGTGGAAACATCCAATCCCTAGGATGACTTCGGGCATGCTGTGCCGCACCAGCCCCTTGCCCAGCGGCTTTCCCTGGACAGTGGTGATCTGGTAGGTCGTGGCATTTTTGCAGCGGGGAATTTCCCGAAGCTCCGTAGTCCACGAGGATTTTGACTGGAAAGGATTGGGTGTGATAAATTAGAAGAGCATTTATATGAGGCATGCAAGACACATCAGGAGTGATCTGGATAGTACTCACCGCTGGGCGGGATGGACGAATGGGACAGGTGTGGAGCTGGTGCTCCTGGGATCCACAATAGAGACATAGGACACGGGCGAGTCTCCGAGATCGTTCCGTGGACGAGAGGTGGTAGCTATCCGTGATCATGGGCTCTGGTGCTGGAGCGGTGAGGCTGGGTGAGGCAGCAGCAGCGGGTATCGATTCTGTATGGCACGCAGTTAGGAGCTGGGAGATGCGAACCGCCTTTTGGAGGAAGCTGTCGAGCCCCACAGTGTCATCGTAGATGGCCATCTGTTGGCGTAAGCCCAGGTTGAGGCCTCGGCGGAAAACCGAGAGCAGGGCGGCCTCGTTCCAGCCGCTGCTAGCGGCGAGAGTGCGGCAGCGCAGCACATACCCGTGGATGGATAACTCGGCTTGCCGCAGTTGAAAGAGCTCCTCATGCACTGTGACCTCCGTGGTCGATTGGCATTTATTTATTTATCATTTATCGGTTGGCACTTTGGTCCTCCGGCCGAGAACTGAGGAATCCGAGGCTTGACGGGCAGATCGGGAGTCAAGGAACCCATAGAGAGAAGCTTGTAACCTTGCGACCAGCGAGTGTAAAATGGCCATGAAAAACTAATCTGGTGCAGAAAGATTTAGTAACATAATTCTGCAGGGAAAAAAGGACTAAGCATGTAAATCGTGACCCCGTTCAAATCTGAAGAAAGCATTCTAACGGCAATAGTTATATTCTGTTCATTTTAAGGATGTCTGTCAGGATGGATTGATTTAACCACAAGCCGTGCCTTCAAATTACAGGAGATGAGGGAACCTGTTCTTTTGAGATGGTGTGTATGACTGGGCATTTGAATGAGAAAGAAATACAGAGAAATAAAGACAGGCAGGTTTAGAATAAAATAGAAAGTGACAGCATGAATGGAAAACATCACAAATGCTAACCAATGGAGCAAGGTGCAGTGTCTGCTTCCGTTACTTTTACAGAATGACCTTGTCTTTTGAATTGATTCATATCCTGAACACACAATCTCAACTGGGTTCTCAAGATCAGGGTAAATAAGAACTAATGCATTGACTTGAATTAATTCATCAGATTCTATAGGTGATTGTGTCAAGGTACATAAAGCAAGTATGCTTGCTTTCAAACCACATGATTTTAGAATAGCCGTCCAGCAATATTCAGAACTTGTGAAAACTCATGTGTAGCCAGATGTATACTTTGCTTTCTTATCCTTCTGCTCTAGCTCTGTATGCTGAGAAATTGTTTCTGTTGTTTCTTCTTCTTTTTTGAAATATTTTTACATTATTACTTTCATACATCCTTTACTTATTGGGGGGCATTAACGTCTTTTTCTTTTCTTTTTCTTTTCTTTTTCTACACTCACATCTTGAGATGCCCATCCTGAGGTTTATTAGCTCCCATCATGCCTACATCCTCTCCTGACCATCATCAACCTACTACTATTTGGAGTATCACATGCTTTGCTGTTCTATTTGAAGATATTAGAATAATTATTAATTGTTTGATTCCCAGGAAATAAATTATCTTAATAAAACTTAAATACAATGTAAGTTGATTTGAATGAAAAATATCTGCCAAATGCATTAATGTAAAAAAATATATTTTGGCTTACATAATTCTGCATTCCGACAAAATGGACAGCTAATGATGAAGAAGAGTCTTTGCTGTTGTGTCTAGACGATGATTCTGTCCTTCATAAGCCCTATTCAGACGGGACTAGTTTTATAAACTATGTTTGAGTTTCAGTTCTTATGACCCTACATCTGTGATTTTCATGTACCAATTCGGACGGGACTAACATCTCAGTGTTTATTACAGAGGGGGTGTGTTTTCTAGACGGGATGTAGTTGCGTGCATCACATACGGCGCATTTGTCTAATGAAATATGTATTAATATAATTTTATTTATTATAAAAACATTTTTAAAATATACTTCACAAGAGTTTATAGAAGTGGCTGCTTATAATAAACCCACGTAAGTGAGCAGAGAAATATAAACAAGTATCTTACCTGACGCTGATGTTAAAATGGCTAGTTTCCATTATTTGGCTCTCTATATTAATTTTATTATTTATTTTTTTCATCTGACACCATCCATAGTGAACGGTGCAGCAAATGGTAGCTCAGGTAGGCCAAAAAACACATGAGGAAAAGCATTGGGATAATACAATATCAACAATCACAGACATTTGCATTCGGATGGGTCCATTGAGCTGACAGAGGTTGTGTGAGGAAAACACAGACTTGGCAGATGCGTATTGGATTAAAATGGCAGTACATCTGTGAAACACAACATCCCCCTGTAAAACTAGTCCCATCCGAATAAGACTATAGTCAGCATCCATGATTTTGCTTAGAGAAAAGACTCCTGTAACAGACAGCATCACAGCAGTCTTTTAGTGGTGTTATAGTTTATAGGAAAAACTACCATACAAAACAGAACATGACTAATAACGAGATGAGGTGAGATATTATGTTGTACTGACTACATTAGTGTTTATAATTTTTAATAAATTAAACAACATTTATAATATTTAATGATTATGGTATTTTATAATATATTTTATAACTTTGCATTTATTAATAGTGGCATATTGCTAACCCTTTCTTCCTCCTCCTCAAACCCATCAACCCATTCCTGCGTGACTGTGTGTTAGTGGAGAGCAGGAGCCGTGTTCATTCCAGAGGGAATGGCAGATGCAAATTCAAAATAAAGACACTAAGACACTTACGAATGTTTGTTTAAAAGCACTTTAACTCTTAACTCTGCTGCCTGGTAAACCTCGTTCTCTCTCCTTCAGTTTGTTTAATCGCCAGTTATGTTATATTGTGTTTGCCTTCTCAACTAGCTCACTTCAGCTAATTTAGTTGATGATTGCTTGGTCAGTTGCTCAGTTTAAACTCAGTTTTCCATAGTATTTCACGTTAGCTCACTATTTAAATTGTGTTACGTATGCTTATAGCTAACTTGTGATAAAGAGGCAGTGGAACATACAAAAGTTATGCTTAATAAGTGTTTAATATGTTTAAATAAATGCTTAACATGTGCTTAATAAGTTTACTTCGGCTAATTTAGGCAACGTTAACTTACCAGTTGAAGTTGTCACCATTATGACAGTAATGGAAAGGCTCCAACATACACCTCCGACGTTGCAGACGACAACCAGACCACAAACTTGAAAATAAATCAAAACGTTTACTTGAAAATACAGTTTAAAACCCCTACTTAAACAATGATGTTGTCTAACTCACTTTTCCCCTCAGTATTTTACGTTTGCTGCCATGACTCCACCTGATGAGCTAACTTGTGTCAAGAGGCAGTGGAACATGTTTGTTGGTTTAAGTAAACCAGCAAACATGTTGGTGAAATTAAATTACTCACAAATGAATGTTTTCACTATTATGACGGTGATCTGGCCGACCATCAGAAAAAAAGCAACAAAACCCTTCCAACGTGAAAAACTATATAATTATTTTGCTGTTAACATTGCAAGTGAAACATTTGACAATATGTTTGTTTTACATAAAATAAAAATAATACTAACCTTTTTGGTGAGTTACTTGTACAATATTTCTCTTTTGTTAAAAAATAAAATAAAATTAAAAAAATCTAAAAGAGATCTCTCTTGCGATTGGTCAGTTTTTCTCGGGCAAGTTCACTACTGTAAATTGATTTACAGTAAAGAAAATTTACAGTAGTGACCATGTATTTTCCCATAATCCTTTGCTGTTTACAGTAATATATTGTATACACAGGGCTCCAGACTGCAAATGGTCGTATTTTTCCAACTGTGCGACTAAATTTTGTGAGCAGTCGCACTGGCTCGCGCCACCGTGTTGTTTAACTCATAAGCGCTGCCATTTCTGTTGCATATATGAAACATCAAACGAAACTGAAAGCATAAAGAAACCGCGCTACTCGTTTGAACTGTGCAGTGCTTAAGAGTATAGAACCTGGTTTATACTCGCCGCGTCAGCAGGAGCACAAAGGTGTGCGCAGCAAAAATTACGTGAATATTGAGGAAAAGATGGATGGTTTTCATACGAAAGTATGTCAGGGGGGCTGACATGCAAGCACTGTCACCGACAGCAAGTTTAGTTTTACTTTTCTTTTTGTTTTCATTTGCGTTATCTTTGCTGTTTACCTCATGATATGCTATGGAGGCTCTCGGTAACGCTTTAGATTACAACCCGCAAAGAACTATGTAAGTATACTGAATTTACGGTGTACGTTTCTGTAATTATAGTGTACCTATAAAGAACATACATGAAGGTATAAGGGAACAATGTGTTACGTTTGGGTAATAAGGGGGTAACAACCAGATATGCAACCTGCAAAGAACTGCGTAAGTAAACTGAAGTTACAGTGTAACTTTTTTGTAATTATAGTGTACCTATTCAGTACCTCCGTGTAGGTATAAGGAAATAATATGCGAAGTTTGGGGAATAAAGGGGTAACAACCTGTAAAATTACAAATCATTTATACTGTAAGTATTTTGAAACTAAGAGGTGCTTATTCTAATATTACGTGGTATGTATGGCCTAAACAACA
>NW_015505737.1:40522-41055 GCF_001515645.1 Sinocyclocheilus grahami
TAAGTATACTGAATTTACGGTGTACGTTTCTGTAATTATAGTGTACCTATAAAGAACATACGTGTAGGTATAAGGGAACAATGTGTTACGTTTGGGTAATAAGGGGGTAACAACCAGATATGCAACCTGCAAAGAACTGCGTAAGTAAACTGAAGTTACAGTGTAACTTTTTTGTAATTATAGTGTACCTATATTCAGTACCTCCATGTAGGTATAAGGAAATAATATGCGAAGTTTGGGGAATAAAGGGGTAACAACCTGTAAAATTACAAATCATTTATACTGTAAGTATTTTGAAACTAAGAGGTGCTTATTCTAATATTACGTGGTATGTATGGCCTAAACAACAATCTTATGTTTGGGAATGATTTAGAAAGACGATATATACTTTTTATAATTTTATATTAGTATTTTATTATAGGCGTATAGGTATTTTTTAACAATGGGGTACACATTCTATTATAAAAGGACGGACATGATGGAGATTACTGAACAACAAAACTGGACATCTAGTGAAATGAGTTAATGAGTTT
>NW_015505737.1:41065-41550 GCF_001515645.1 Sinocyclocheilus grahami
TAGGTCATACATACATACATTATATATCAGGTAATGTATCAATAAACATGGTGGACTGTTTTATCAAATAAAGTATATAAAATAAAGTCAATATTGTTTGCAATTTACTATAGGCCTACTGCTGGGTTAAATTAACCCAAAATGGGTTTTAAAATTAAAATCACACACGATATGACAACAGTAACAACACAGGCAACAGATAGCCTATTAAAATATTAAAATGTATTACACCAGTTCAGAAAAAATGCAAAGCAACGCCATACTTATACAGATTATACAGTTAAACCAAATTCTTTTGAAAAGATTGTTTAAGGAGAGATTTTGTTCAATTTGTTCATGTTTTTCACCCACTGACTTAATGACTAATTGATTAACTAGTAATGACTAGTTAAACTATTATGGCCAAACCATCACACTAATAAACACAGTAATAAACTCTGAAAGTCAAGATTAAACGGTGTATTATAGCGAACTGACAGGATTTT
>NW_015505737.1:41799-53392 GCF_001515645.1 Sinocyclocheilus grahami
GTCTTAAGCACCGCAGTCACGGATTTCGTCGCACACAGAGCCATTTACGTTTGAACTCGCGTGACTTGCTGCATGCTCTCATTCACGTCCTCCACATTCATAACCCAGCAACGTCGGGTTACTTATTACTGATATCAACCCAAATTGGGTCACATCAAGCCATCTTCCTAACTCAACAGTCTCAACCAAGCGTTTGGATTGAAACAATTACCAGTGTGTTTTATGTGTGTAGGCTATACATAAGTACACAGTGTATGTTTTTGCTTAATCGCTTGCAAATATAAGAGGTCATACATACCCTGTAATATTAGAATAGGTACCCCTTAGTTTCAAAATACTTACAGTAGAAATAATTAGTAATTTTACAGATTATTACTCCTTTATTCTCCAAACTTCACTTATTGTTACCTTATAACTACACGGAGGTACTGAATAGGTACACTGTAATTACAAAAAAAGTTACGCTGTAAATTCTGTTTACTTACGCAGTACATTGCGGGTTGTAATCTAAAGCGTTACCAGGCTCTCTTTTATTTATTTATTTATTTATTTGATTCCTCAGTGTTTGCTAAATATTCTGTAATGTATTAATCTGTATATAATACAGCATGTGGTGTATGCCATGCCTCATCTTATTCATTTTTGTTAATAAACGTTTTGTAAGCTAGTTTGTCATTGTATCTTACTGTTTTATTGTTGTTGTGCTTTTGAATTAAGAATAACAATGAATCCATCTTTTGTTTTAGTCTTAAAAAGTGAAAGGTATAGATGTAAGCAAAACAGACAATTATCTTTTCTTGTAAAACGTGACAATAAGATCGCAAATTTTTGAACACACTCCAGACAGTTTCAAAGTTGTCCCTCGTCTGCACTTCGATTAGTTTTCTCCTATTTTCCTAGGCGAAAGCATCCGAAGCCCACGGCTGATAACATAGCAAAATAGGAACTCCCGTTCACAAAATTCAAATCACAAATAATACTACTAATGAAAAAGAACAGGTTGAATGTCAACCTCTTTCGTTTCCATATACTGTAAACCATGATAAAAGTTCATCAGCATGCATTGATTAATCCCATGTTGTAGCAAAAAAAAAAAAAACAATTGCGACCAAATCATGTGCTCATGCGACCAACTGAGAAAGTTAGTCGCAAAAGAGCGACCAGTGGGAAGAATGAGTCTGGAGCCCTGATACACATTTTACAATATCTTACTGTACATATGAGCAATATCACACAGGTAGAAGTCCAATATGGCTGTATACCGGCATGACTGTGATTCAGCCATAGTGGCCTCTGCCTGAGAGTATTATGAGAGAGCGATGGACTGAGCGAGTGTGATTACCTGCATCTGATACAGCATTTATTGTTCAGCTCAATCTCATATTAGATTATAAATCAATTAGAGCATATTTAAATGAAAAATGTAAAGTGAAATGTTGCTTACTTTTTCACTGTACTTATACAATGACTTGTTATTTTTTGCTTCAAAAACTGCTAATATAAGAATTATTTTGCAGTAAAATTGCATTAAATGTAAAGTTAGATCTATTATTATTCACCATATAGGCTATAGCAAGGAAACTTACTCTTAACCAATTCACAGGTTTTTACTGTAACATTTTTTACAGTGTGCGCTCCATTGTCTCTGAATTCTTTGAATATAAAAACGAGATGTTGCCAACCACATTTTCAGTTGGCCATAACTCTTTACATGGAATATGATCAGATTCAACAGCACTTCCCTAATATCATCAAATAAAGTTCTTTAGAAAGGAAAGGACCATTCTTTGAAGCCATTTGCAATATATGCTAAAATAAAGGAGTTAAAGTCTACATTTCCTGGTAATTACACAAGCCGTGTACAAAATGAGCCCAGTAGCGGAATTCTGGTGTATTTAGTCAAATTTTAGTCCCATATGGAGTGCTTTAAACCACTTGCACAGAAGTGAAACCCATGAATATGTCATCAAAGTGGCCGTCAAGAGAATTAGAACTCTCTTCCCACACTCTGCAGTCTGAACTGCTGCCCAGCTGCATTAAGGTGCTTTTCTCCATTCACTGCCTTGAAGCCTCTCACCACTGCTATTTTCCATGCCCTTTTATCTCCCCAGAGTGCATCTTAAAGTCCTATTATGGATCTACAGTTAATAAAAGCTTGGCCACAGAATAGATATATGCTCCTATATATGCTGGAAGAGCCTACGTTTATACAGCCCTTCTGACCCACTTGTGACCCATGTAATATGCAAACAGATTTTCTCATGTTGAAGAAAATAATACAAATATTTCTGCTTCCAGACACTGCCCCAGGAACGTTATAATTATTCTAATTTATTATATGAAGTGCTTAGTGCAATTCATCAGGATTCAGAGAAAACATTTAGGGTTGGAGTGAAGAGTTGTTGAAGATGTTTGTTTTAGGCTAGTATTTGATGTTTCATAAGTGGAATGCATAAAGTTCCCTGATAATGTAATGTTCTTTTCTCAAAACATTGTTTTTTTTATTTAAAGTGTTGGATTCAAGTCATTAATTTTAGGCAGGTGATAAGCTGTTTTAGTTGTATGCAAATATCATATAGGCATGTGATGGCTCTTAAAAAGTCCAGGCAAAGTTCCCATTAATTGTCCGTTGCCTGTTGTTTAATGCTGTTGGCAGAAGTAGTTATAAGCACTAGGTGTATTTTATTCCTTCAAATAATGTTTCTTTTCTTGTTTTCCTTCCTTCGATAGTTTTACCCATAAAAGGGCACTTTAATTTTGACTGTTAATTAATACTAATCTTTTAATGCACACAAAAAGCCTTTGGTTAAGGGGTAATTGAAGCTCATGGGTTTAACAACTTGTTCTTACAGGAGTCATTACATGAAGAAGTATTTGTGTCCATGACATTTAATGAAGTGCTCTAAAACAAAAACTCTGCAGTTAAGTGGTTTGCAGGGTTAATATATCTATATAATTATACACTTTTTTATTTCAAATATTTTAAATTATTTTGATATTTATGTCAAATACAAGTGTTTTTAATTATATTAATTTTGATTAAGAATGTGATTGAAGAGGAAATGACCATTATTATGTTCTTAGTGGAGCTGCTTTAAATTCTAATCTTTCAGCAATCATAATTTGATTATTCATTCTTTGACAAGACTCATCAAGTATAGCACGTCCACGTTTTCTTCTATTTATGGAAAAATCACATAGTTGACTTTTGAATGCTTACTGTATGTCATTACCTTGATAATGGAGCGCAGAAACCATTTTGGTTTGTAATGTTCCACCCTTTCTCATATTAATTGTTTGTACAGGTATGTAGGATGTGTCAATGTACACTACCATTCAAAAGTTTGGAAGTTTATGTTTTTAAAAATGTCTCACCAAGGCTGCATTTATACAGTAAAACTGTATATTATTATTACACTTTTTTCTGTATGAATGTGTATATATAGTCTGATCCTTTACAAATCATTCAACACTTGTGCTGCTTAAATTTTTTTTGACTTTTTTTCATAATTATTTGCATAAATAAAATATCAATCAATCAATTTAATGCATCATCGCTGATTAAAAGTATTTTTAAAAATAAAAACTTACCGACCCCACATTTTTTAATGGTGGTGTATATATTGCATTCATTAAGCTTGATTGATGGAAAGGCACTTGACTTAAACTCCCACTATAGTGAGAAACTGAACAACCTTTTGGTACAACAGAATCTTTTTAAAGTGTACAATTATGAGAACAGGCCACTTATTGATTCTGAAAAGTAGCTTGTAGTGTTGAAGAGTTTTTTTGTCATGCTGAAGTAGTTATGCTTTGTGTTTCCTTACCAACTCAACCTGGCAGCTTAACCTTGTGTGGCGATGTGGTTATGCAAATGATTCAAAATAAGTTTTAGAACATTCTTTAGAACATTTGTCATCAAAACTGTAAATGATTCAGTAAAACTCCAGTATCAAATAAATAAGAGCAGATTGTGGGAGTGAATAAGCTGCTAAAATAGTCAGAAAAGATGGTAGATGTGATTGATTCTTAATAATGTGTCTATTTTTAGTCTGAGTGAGATTTAGTTTTTTGTGCCTATTCAACATACTGTAGTTTAAGGGTGCTTTCACACTAGCACTATTGGTGAGCACCCGCAAACCGTACCGGTACGGTTCATGTGAATTCCGGTACGGTTCGCTGCTGATGTGAACGCAATCGTACCAAATCTCGGAAGTGAACTGCTATTAATGACGTATTATTTGATAAAAATGTGTGTTTGTGTGTGTGTTGCAAGCAGAGAGCTGTATATCTAATTTATGTCCACCTTCAGCGTTCTTTAGAGCATTTGCAGTACATTCGTAAGGCAGATGTACATGCCGTTATGTACTGAAGCTTTGGAAACAAAACCAACGGTTCAAAAACATAAATATAAAATTGAAGAGAGCAATGCTACGCATTTTGCTGTCTTCTCCTGCGCCATCGTTAGTAAGCAACGGGGTAAACAGCTGCTGGCTTGATGACGCAAACGAACCGCGGTTCGGACCCAAATAATATAATGTGAACACAGTCCAGCGGGGGCAGGGGGAGGGGGGAGCAATTCGAACCAAGTGTGAAAGCACCCTAAATCCCCACAAGTGAAATGAAAACCCTATTCATCAGTCTGTTCAAAATGTTATTGAAGTGAACTGCAGTAAATGATTTCCAATACAGTTTTAGTGCTCACTGCCATCCAACATTTAAAACGTTCAGAAACCTGAGCAGGGGATGTACAGGTCAGAAGCACATCATTCACAGATGAATTTCATCATCTCGAGAGGGAGAGATTTGAGCAGCATGTGGAAAATGAAAGAAATAATGTGGAATTTAATCAGCTGCAGTCTGTTGCACTGTTATTCAGATTTAATGTGAGTGTTGGGACTCAGTGATGCATAATGTATGTTATTTTTTTACACAAAAAAAAAAAAAGTCAAAAACAAACGGCTCCCTCCTATCTTTAGGATAGATTTATTGCTTTACTCTTCACCTCTCAACAGGAATACATTCTATTTTTATCGCAGGAGGCTATTTTGTATGAAAGTATTCAGTTAATTACACAACCCAGTGGCTTTGGTATAGGCTGCACATTTTCTCATTAGGAAACACAGGGAGCCTGAACTGAATACTCATGAGGTTATTAGTTTAGCGAACATAATTTCATCTCAAGAAAATTGTTTGTACTTGGAATTCTGATCCTGCCATCGCCATATCAACTTTTTACATTAGTAACATTAGACGCAAGTCGCCATGGTTACTTTCAGCTAATTTTGTGGTTGAAATCGCAATGATTTAGATTGAACCCACACTAGCAGGTGAGCTTTTGGGAATTAAAACCCTTTCATGAAACAGAATTCTGCTTGTCTTGTGCATTTGAAGAGCTGATTAGCATTTTTTGCTTGTTAAGTTAAAAATATTAAGCAATATCAAACGAGCAATTGGAATTTTAATGTAAGGAAGTAGGATTAAAATAGTTATATTTAGTTTAGATATTTCATCATATTTAATTAACACTTCTTTTTTTTTAATCAAGTTGGAAGAACATTTCATTTCCCAGAATTCATTACTTGTATTCTTTGAATTCTTTTGAATAATTTGAGTTAATCTTATCGGGAATGGGAAATAACAATGTCTGCAGCTCTACCATTGGAGAAAACATAACAGCCAACATGGATCATGTGCGCCTTGAAAACCAATCACATCACAGCATTGAAGTCATTGAATTTCTCTCAGAATTGCGCAGTCAATCACTGTGCGACAGTTGATTGTTTGCGGATATCATAGAAATGAATG
Organism: Sinocyclocheilus grahami; assembly: GCF_001515645.1. NCBI lineage: Eukaryota > Metazoa > Chordata > Actinopteri > Cypriniformes > Cyprinidae > Sinocyclocheilus > Sinocyclocheilus grahami. The sequence goes on from NW_015505737.1 coordinate 47,608, forward strand.
AGTTAACTGAATCCTACCTGTCGACTTCTTTTGTAAAACAGCATTTAATTGGAATTTTAATGTAAGGAAGTAGGATTAAAATAGTTATATTTAGTTTACATATTTCATCATATTTAATTAACACTTCTTTTTTTTTAATCAAGTTGGAAGAACATTTCATTTCCCAGAATTCATTACTTGTATTCTTTGAATTCAGAGTTAATCTTATCGGGAATGGGAAATAACAATGTCTGCAGCTCTACCATTGGAGAAAACATAACAGCCAACATGGATCATGTGCGCCTTGAAAACCAATCACATCACAGCATTGAAGTCATTGAATTTCTCTCAGAATTGCGCAGTCAATCACTGTGCGACAGTTGATTGTTTGCGGATATCATAGAAATGAATGAGTTAACTGAATCCTACCTGTCGACTTCTTTTGTAAAACAGCATTTTTTTTTCAGTGTAAACTCTAAAAATAGATCTATACAAAATAAATATTTAATGACAAACATGGTAAAGATTAGCAAATAGGTTGTTGATTAATTAAATAATCAGTTTTTCCCCAAGAGTTTATCCAGTGTAGTGAAGCTTCTCTTCCGTTTTCATCCATTGAAAGAACGGCCTCCTGTCTCCTTCCCTGCGGACTGCAGCATTACACTTTTTTTGCTAACCTTGCAGGTTTGCCTTACAACATCTTTATTCCAATTCAGTGAATTCCACTTCCTGTTATTAATATCAAATTCTAATTCAACTTCCTCTAGGCAGGGCTGTACGCTTACTTTTCTTTTAAAAATTAAGATTTTTACTTTAAAAAATGTAGGAGCACGTTCAAAATTTTAGGAGCACCTTCTAATCAATAATCCAAAATTTTAGCAAAAAATAGCCTTCCCATTACGAGGTGATATTTGACTCCTTAAAGTGATTTACAGTGGAATTTTGTTTTTACCTTTGTAATGGCATTTTTCTAACTTTATTAAAAGTTTGTCATCTTTTAACAAATTCTTTGAAAATTATATTTTATACGTTTTTTTAATTTTTGTATTAAAACGACAGAAAAAGAAAAAGTAGAATAAGAAACATGTTAAAAATCAAATGAAATAAGTATTAACAAAATTAATTTGTAGAGGTGGCACAGAAGAACACAAAAGTGGCTTGGTGTACTTTCGGACATTTAATGAGGCTCAGAGGTAGCACGAGTGCAATTAAATCCATAAATTCATGATGAGATTAATGTTTTAAATATAAAATTTTTAATATAGAAATATTAAATTATTTAAATAACTGAAAAGATACTTTAAAAATTAAACTAAAACTGCCAGCAGGTGGCGGCAAGTCTCTGATTTGATCACTGAATCATTAATTCAATTGATTCATTCGAATGGCTGATTCATTCAGGAACGAATCAAGTGACTGTCTTTATGAATGGGTAATCATGAATCACTGACTCACTAGATTTGTTTAAAAACGCAGTTCATTCATAAACGAGACACCGCTGGGTTTGAATGGAGATGCGCAACGGCTGAGCTGTGTCTTTGTTTTAAACTATTTTCGACGACGAAATAGAACAAAATCAGACAATAGTGTTATAGTCAGACAATGCAAGTCACTTAATATTAGATTCTTGTTTATTGAACTGTTGAATTAAATCAGTATCACATTTACAAACTCCCTTAAAGCTGTCACTCGTCTTAGTTCATTGCGATCTCACATTTATAATCAACGAAGCTCTCTACACTGCGCAATGAATCTCTTATTTACACTCTGTCTACACTTTGCTTATGAAAGGATTCCTGAGATATGTCTGTGATACATTACTCAACACTGCAAAAACACGTAGAAACCTCTGAAGCTCCCCTGAGCGCAATCACAAGTATGATGATGATCGGGTCAGTCGCACTGGTGCTCCTAAAACATTTCTCATAGTCGCACGCAGTAGTTTTCAGTCGCCCTGCTAGGTGTGGCCAGTTTAATTCAAATTCACACTTATAAATTGGAAAGGAGCCAGTTATTTAATTCTGAATTTTGCACAACGCTGGTACTTATAGTGCAATGTAACACATGGACTATAATGCAGAATAAGTCAGAGTGCAGCCAGTGGCTTGGCTCATAAGACGACACTGAAAGCAGTGCCATTTTGAGAGACCCCTCTGAAGATATGTTAGGTCAGTATAATGAGACCATGTAGCCTTGTCAAAACTGTCAACACTCATTCTCAACCTTGGTTCAAAGTGAGGATATTTCCTCTGAGGATAAAGGATTCTTCACTCAGGGTTAGCATCTGTTCTGCTAGAAAGCATGTTGCTCATGAAAATAGAGTGAATCGTATATTGTGATTTATTTTGACTAATAGAGGTCAAGGTCACAGCAATCATGATTAGGAAATGAGATCAAATGAAATGAAAATAGCAGCACAGGAAATGTTCAATTCAAATGCTTCAGCATTTAACCTCAGTGGCCACCGCAATTTCTGGTGCAGCACAGTGTATTGAAATAGTGAGAAAATTAAGAATAGAATGAAATATTGAGGAAGTCTTCCACAACAGGACAATATTGATCCAATTCACCTTTATCCTAAAGATATTTTAAGTATCTGGAGCTCATTCAAACATGTTATGTTTTGATATAATATACTAAAATATAATGTTTGCTATATTTAATATAAACACACACACACACACACATAAAATACTACTATTTAATATAATACAATTATTTGTGATTGACAGTTATCAGAAATGCTAAATGACCACAGTTTGTTGATATACAGTTGGCGAGTCCATTTAACTTACGCCATTAAATTTAACTAGGAATTATGGATATACACTGGTCCAAAAGTCTGAAACCACTATTGTAGATGTATCTGCATTTTTCTATTTTAATATGATCTTAATATCTTTTTTTTTTTATCCTAAATCCCCCCCCCCAGGTTTATATTAGATTTTGAATCACAGCTTTACAAGTGATCGCAGATTCAACAGATGTTGAATGACAACACCTACAATTAAACAAAATAAATAAATAAACAATATTATGTTTTAAATATTATTTGTATATTTTATAAGCAAAAAAATACATAATTAAATGATTAGAAGGTGGATCAATAAATGCCACAAGCCATTGATTTCCTAATCTTTCTTCTCACCTATCATTTCTTTTTCTTCATCATCTTCTTCTTCTTTGGCTTTGTGTTCGTGTTTGTCTTAGATATTTCGTTTACTAGTCTCAAGACTGATGATGAAAAATATTCTGATCCACCTAACCAGGAACTAAGTAACCAGCATAAACCAGCCTGAAAATGCATTGAGACATATATTTTTATTTGTGGTAAATAAATATTTTCTTAATAATTTCTGTTTACTTTTTTCAATTTTCAGTTATATTCAAGATAAACATTTACACAAAGTCTAGAGCAATTGCTTTGGTATTGCTGTGGGTGCAGAAACCCTTGACCTCACAACTAGCTACTGTATAACCTTGAGCCCATCCATACTAATCCCCTTTCATTACATATACAACCTTCATCCCTGAATCTCTTTACATATGGTCCAGGCCTCCTGTCCATCTCTTTCTGTTAGTTTACATCTTTAAAAGTTCACTTCCACAGCATGCACCAATCACTCTTTCAATTCCCTTCATGCTCAGCTTTAGACTTTATCTACCCAAACAGCTGCCAGTGTGAGGGTGAGGTCTGTTCCCCTCTCCCATGCACCTCTGCTTTCTCTGACAAACAGATGGATCTGTCCATTTCTCTGTATGCAAACCGTCATGGGGTGAGGCCAGAGAACAGACAACAGGCTGATACCTGGGGTGCATCCCAAGCAGTTTTTCTTACAAAGTGAGAGGCAGCTGGCGATGATTCACAGTCTGTGGGAGGTGTAAAAAATACTTACAGGTGACTTTGCAAGAATCTCATATCAACACACTTTTATAAGGAAACGTCACTGTTGTGGTTATTTATCCTGAACTGCCAAAAAGTCACTGGTGTGCCATATTGAAATGTCACTTTGATGCTGACCTCATTTTAGAGTATTATAATCAGGAAGGCCAACTTTAAGGGTTAAAATAAAAAAATTATTAAAAAAAATAGAAATTTACTCACAAAATATGCTTTTCATATAATCAAAGTGGACAATGATTTTTAATTTACGGCTCCATCAAATGACAAAACCACCACGTACATCTTGTTAGCTATATTAGCGATATATTGTTGTACACTTAGTAGGGGTTTTTACAGGCTAAAAATATAGATTATAATGGTTTAATTGTAGAATACTGTATGTCTAGTGCATTTGCATCAGATGTGATAATACCAAAAGTTGTGGAAACATTGATGGATTTCTCTGAACTGAGGTGAGAATCACAAGAGGAACATTTTGGTGTTTCATAAATAAAAGTCACGACAGCAGAGTTTCCTTCATAAGACTGCCTTTCTCATTCTCATCTTATTAAACCAGCATACTTTTCTCATTTTAGGTTTGTTAGTCACAGCTATGCTACTAATACCACACTAGAGAATCTATTATAATATTTGAAGTTTATTTAGAGACTTTATTTGGATATTTCCGGATCTATTTGGCATCACCGCTGTCTTGTTTCGAGATAATTACAGAGCCAAAGATGCGAAAAGGTGCATCATGATATTTGTCTAAAAGAAATTGGAAAATTAACTATTCTTTCACAACAGCATACCTGTCTACTTTACTGTTTGTTGCACCGTAATGTCTGTACTGCCTTTGTTCTTTGTACTGTGCTGTTTGTTCTTTGTTTGTGCCTATCGCTTGTATGTTTGTAATTATCTGACTCACCGGCTTTGTTGTACAGTGCTCATTTGCATATCCATGTTCCATATGCTACTAAAGCCTGCCTCGATGCCTGCTTGCACTTTGCTTAAAAAAAAAAAAAGCTAATTTACAGTGGCAAGAATACGTTTATAAACCCTTTGAAAATATCTGGATTTCTGCATTGATTACTCATAAAATATGGTCTGATTAGAGCTGGGTAATACATTGAATAACAACATAAAATTAGGGAATATTGTAGGGGTGGGAATCACCAGAGGCCTCACGATACGATATTATCAAGATACTTGTCACGATACAATATTATTGTGATTTTAAATATATTGCGATATATATTGCAATTTATTACCTTTTTTCCAACTTCAAATTATGTCCCCAAAGGAAAACATTGACAACATCTGTTTTAACTAAAAAAAGAAACATTTCTCAGTTGGTTTATCCCACTTCAGTTTTATTGTTGCAGTGCAAAATGGGATTGTCAAGCAGACAAACTGACCAACACTTAAACCTGTCATAAATGTTGTATGCACCTGGCAATCTCAACTATTTGTATTACAGTCTAGTCCACCTTAATTAAATGTAAACGGGTATGCACTGCTGTGCTACTACAGGTATTTTTGAACAGTGCAACTGTCACAATACACTAGAGAGGAACGAGGAGACGCTGGAGAATACTTTAACAAGACTTTTAATTCCATGAACCAAGGGAGAAAATCTCAACTCAGGATGACGTATAACAGCGGACAGAGAACTAGGGACCGGGAACACTTTAAATACACAGAACAGGATGATGGGATGACAAGACACACCTGGGATCAATGGAAACCACACAGGAAACACCTGGGACAAATTAACTGAATACGTGAGGAACAGAAACTGGGTCACAGAGCAAAACATACACAAAACACGGAACAGAGTCTGACATAACGCCCCCCTCCGGAAGGTGTGTCCTCACGCCCTATAACATTCACTGCGGGGGGGGGGGGGCACCCAAAGTGCCG
>NW_015505737.1:53512-56626 GCF_001515645.1 Sinocyclocheilus grahami
TCTCCAGCTCGCTGGGGGGGGGGGGGGGGGGGGGGGCGCTCTGAAGGTCCCTTAGGACAGACACGGGACAGTGGACAGAGTGGTACCCATTCGGGGCGCCATGGCGGAGCAGGGGACTCGGGCGGCCAGGGCGGAGCAGGTAGTTTAGGAGGCCATGGCAAAGCAGCCTCTGAGGCCTCGGCCCTAGCCCCCGCCTCCCTGGGCTTAACAGGGAATCAGGAGCCCTCCCTGGGCTGAACTGGGGATCAGGAGCCCTCCCTGGGCTGACCTGGGGATCAGGGTAGTGCTTACGTGGTGCTGGCACTGGAGGGTGCTCTGGAGGAGCAGGCACAGCAAAGCGCTTTCGAGGAGCCGACACTGGAGCGAGCTCTGGGGCTGGAGCAGACACTGGAGCGAGCTCTGGGGCTGGAGCCGACACTGGAGCCTCATGAACGCATGACGGGCTTGCCATATTATCAGCCGGTGGGCTTGCCACATTAACGTCCGTTGGGCTTGCCATATGAACTTCCGGCTGACTTGGGTGAGTCGCGGATGGCGGCGGGCTGGTTCTGGCTCGGGGCAGGACGCTCTCCAGACACCGGAGGATTCCTTCCCTCCAGCTCAGTCCCTTGGTGTCTGGGAGGTCCACGGGGCGATGGTAGTTGGCCCCGTGCCAGAACAGCGAGATTAAGTGGCGTCATGAAGGGCCGTAGCCACGGCGAGCCTGCAGTACTCCCAGGAATACTCGATAAAGGGGAGATGGCGGTGAGCTAGGGCGGAGAACCGAGCGGCAATTTCCATAGCCGCGGGGGAAAAAAACAGGAAAACAAATACTTCTCAAAAAAGGAGGAAAAAACAAGCGCAAGGAGAAGTCGCCGCTCACTTTCTGTATTGGTCCACTGTTCTGTCACGATACACTAGAGAGGAATGAGGAGATGCTGGAGAATACTTTAACAAGACTTTTAATTCCATGAATCAAGGGAGACAAACTCAAGAACTCAGGATGACGTATAACAGCGGACAGAGAACTAGGGACCGGGAACACTTTAAATACACAGAGCAGGATGATGGGATGACAAGACACACCTGGGATCAATGAAAACCACACAGGAAACACCTGGGACAAATTAACTGAATACGTGGGGAACAGAAACTGGGTCACAGAGCAAAACATACACAAAACACTGAACAGAGTCTGAGAGCAACTTGAAATTGTACTAAAAAGTTGTGCAGACCCTTCAGCAATTGGGGAATTTAAAAGTAAATTACTGTTAAATTTAAATTAAATTAAATAAAACATGTAGTCTTGCATCTAGGGATGCACCGAAATGAAAATTCTGGGCCAAAACGGAAAACGAAAATTCTTTGTAATTATTATTTATTAAGTAATTTTGTAAGACTTTTTAAATGTAACTAAATTTTAATGATACTGAATAAAAAAAAACACAAGCCAATAAAATAACCACACTTTTACTGAAAGTAACACAATAAAACTGGACAGGATTTATATTAATATTGGTAACATTTTACAATAAGGTTAATTAGTTAACTACTTTAGTTAATGAACTAAGAATGAACAATAGTCCTTCAGGATTTACTAATCTTAGTTCATGTTAATTTCAACATTTACTAATGCATTATTAAAATCAACTGTTGTGCTTGTTAACAGTTAATGCACTCTGAATTAACATGGACTAACAGGGAATAACTGTATTCTCACTAACATTAAGAAAGATTAATAAATACTGTAATAAATGTATTGTTCCTTGTTCGTTCATGATAGTTAATACATTAACTAACATTAACTAATGGAACCTTATTGAAAAGTGTTACCTTAATATTAAATATCAATATATTATTTTTATTCACTTCTATGTAACAGAATCAGATATATGTTGTTGTTGTTTTTTTTGACTAATTATCAAAAGAATGTATAGTCCTACAAAGCTATTATTATCAGAGCATATGAGCAGAGCATAGCATAGCAGAGCATAGCGTCACTGAAGGTAGCATCATTTTACCAGCGTTGCCCAGTACAGCTGAACTAGCCTACACCATGTTACAGCATGTCACTACTCGATCTGTACCGGAAGCACGATTTGTACTGCGCATGCGCAGAAATGCGTCTACTTTCCTGTCTGTATGACTAAACAATTTACGGCAATTTCGGGTAGTGACACAACACAGTAGCACTACTGCAAACCGGAACAAGTAGGCCTATACTGCATAGAAATTTCCTGTCCGCATGTTATTTGAGCAGACTTTGCTTTTCCGATGAGCATGAGCGGTACACGAGGGGAGCGCACAGGAATTAAAAAAAAATTTTCAGGAGTCGCGGCAGTAACGTTAGAGGCTGCACAAATATAAACATGAATAATCCCGCCCACTCTAAAGTGATACTGAACTGCAGTGGAAATTATACTGCATAGCAATTTCTAGTGGTCGACCGATATATCGCCAAGGCCGATATATCGGCCTCTATTTGGCATTTTTCAAATATGTGCATCGGCCGATAAGTTTTTCTGTTTGGCCGATGCGTTCGAGGCGGGACTTTTATTTTTACGGTCCTGAGTGCCTGAGCACACAGTGCTCACATTCTCCTTGTTCGCTGTCATCGTTCAGTTCTGTCTAATACAGATAGAAGTCTGTCTAATAATCCGATATAAGTGTTAAACAAAATAATTAAAATGTATACAAAAAGTATTATAATGATTGCTTTTATATTATTAGTAATAGAAAGGCAAACATTATAATACTTTTTCGTTTGCCGTCAGCATTCAGCAAATACTCATTTACATCATTTAAACAAATATTTGAATGGCTAATGAAAATTTAATTTCACAAACCTTGCAAACTTAGTCGAATCCAGTTGTGAGATCTTGTGAAGTGTGCATGTGACCTGCATGATTGCGTGTTCTCTGCTTGACATTCGGTCCGTGCAAATTGAATGCTTTAAACATAAATTTGTGATTTCAAGTTATGCTGCACTTGCCCATTGTCATATTCATGTCATTTTCACTGTGTGCTGTATGTATGATGTGTGTTATAAGTGTTACCTTGACTTTATTTGAAAACATATTATTCCCAATGCACACAAACTTCCCAGAATACTGAGTGCTCTGTTGGTTACAGTTT
>NW_015505737.1:58138-73512 GCF_001515645.1 Sinocyclocheilus grahami
TTTACAATAAGGTTAATTAGTTAACTACTTTAGTTAATGAACTAAGAATGAACAATAGTCCTTCAGGATTTACTAATCTTAGTTCATGTTAATTTCAACATTTACTAATGCATTATTAAAATCAACTGTTGTGCTTGTTAACAGTTAATGCACTCTGAATTAACATGGACTAACAGGGAATAACTGTATTCTCACTAACATTAAGAAAGATTAATAAATACTGTAATAAATGTATTGTTCCTTGTTCGTTCATGATAGTTAATACATTAACTAACATTAACTAATGGAACCTTATTGAAAAGTGTTACCTTAATATTAAATATCAATATATTATTTTTATTCACTTCTATGTAACAGAATCAGATATATGTTGTTGTTGTTTTTTTTGACTAATTATCAAAAGAATGTATAGTCCTACAAAGCTATTATTATCAGAGCATATGAGCAGAGCATAGCATAGCAGAGCATAGCGTCACTGAAGGTAGCATCATTTTACCAGCGTTGCCCAGTACAGCTGAACTAGCCTACACCATGTTACAGCACAGTAGCACTACTGCAAACCGGAACAAGTAGGCTTATACTGCATAGCAATTTCTAGTGGTCGACCGATATATCGCCAAGGCCGATATATCGGCCTCTATTTGGCATTTTTCAAATATGTGCATCGGCCGATAAGTTTTTCTGTTTGGCCGATGCGTTCGAGGCGGGACTTTTATTTTGACGGTCCTGAGTGCCTGAGCACACAGTGCTCACATTCTCCTTGTTCGCTGTCATCGTTCAGTTCTGTCTAATACAGATAGAAGTCTGTCTAATAATCCGATATAAGTGTTAAACAAAATAATTAAAATGTATACAAAAAGTATTATAATGATTGCTTTTATATTATTAGTAATAGAAAGGCAAACATTATAAATTTCATCTCTGCTGAGCACCAAACCCAAGTTTCTGGATTGGTGCCACATTCAAATGTGCAATTGAATCCAAAAATGTGATGATTGACAGTGATAACCATGGCAATGGATGGGACAGAAATATCTGATGCTGTATGTCAGAAATAATAATACAAACTAATACCCCTGCCACTTGTTCTATGTAATGTGTAAGGTGCTTCTTTGTTTGTCATAGAACTCACTTTGTTGATGCAGCAACCAGAACTTTTTGTTTTCATATTTTTTATATTTCATGTTTTTATATTGGTACCTAAATATGATTTTAAATGTTCCTTTTGTGTTAATTTAGTAATAGAAAGGCAAACATTATAATACTTTTTCGTTTGCCGTCAGCATTCAGCAAATACTCATTTACATCATTTAAACAAATATTTGAATGGCTAATGAAAATTTAATTTCACAAACCTTGCAAACTTAGTCGAATCCAGTTGTGAGATCTTGTGAAGTGTGCATGTTCCAAAAATGTGATGATTGACAGTGATAACCATGGCAATGGATGGGACAGAAATATCTGATGCTGTATGTCAGAAATAATAATACAAACTAATACCCCTGCCACTTGTTCTATGTAATGTGTAAGGTGCTTCTTTGTTTGTCATAGAACTCACTTTGTTGATGCAGCAACCAGAACTTTTTGTTTTCATATTTTTTATATTTCATGTTTTTATATTGGTACCTAAATATGATTTTAAATGTTCCTTTTGTGTTAATGTAGTAATTTGTCACTATGAGTACAAAACTTGAACTGAATTGAGCTAATAACACTATTGTCTTCTGTAGAGCTGCTTCAAAGCTGAATTGAACTTGTTTATAATTTACCGATTTTGCAACAATCAACACTGTTAATGAACTGAATTGAATCAACATTAAACAACATCAAGCTGAATAATGACACTACTGTCTTTAGAAGTGCTGCTTGTCACTGAATTGAACTTATTTCATAATTGATTAACTTTACACAGTTATTGAAGTGAACTTAGTCAACATTGAACTGGCTGGAGTTGTCTATCATATAAAGATGCCTAAATATAGGTGACTTGACTATATTGTTTTTTTTATTATTAACTAGAGATGATTTTGTAGTAAACCATTTTTATGTACTTCGTAACAATACATGTGTTCTTTCCAGAATGTATTTTTCGTGGGGGTGAATAAAATCACCTTTTCGTTATATATATATATATATTTTTTTTTTTAATATATATATATATTGTTTATCGTGAGAAACTGGAAAAATATTGAGATACATTTTTAGCTATATCATCCAGCCCTAGGTCTGGCCTTTTTAAACTCACAATTAAAACAATCTGACTAATAACATACAGATAATGGTATTTTTCACATTTTTGTTTAATACAGTGAGTAAGCATTCACAGTGCAGGGTGGAACATTCATTTTCAAATTATTTCAAATTTCTTAAATATTAATGAAAATAAATACAATTATATTGGCTTTATATTGGCCATCGGCCACCCGGCTTTCCAAGATATCGGCATGGGCTGTCAAAAAACCAATATCGGTGAACCACTAGAAAATTCCTGTCAGCGCATTATTTGAGCGGACTTTGCTTTTCCGATGAGCATGAGTGGTACACGAGCGAAACGTACATTCATAGATCGGAATATTGAGCGGATCGTCAAACTGCGCAGTGACGAGGAGAGTGAAACATGCGTGCTGAACACTGCCGGGCAGGGCACGACGTGGCGCGCCATATGTATTATTATTATTATATATAGCCTATATTTTCGGTGCATCCCTACTTACATGCCCTCCTTGTTTACAGATCCGAAGTAAGTCCATACATCCGATTTAAACGCGGACGGGCCTTTCCTGATAACTTTCCGCGATGCCGCCCTCTTTATTTTACTAATGGAGCTTTTCCACTGCATGGTACGGCACGGTACGGCTCGGTACAGTTAACTTTTGGGGGGTTTTCCACTGGGTACAGTACCTTGTACTTTTTTTAGTACCACCTCAGTTAAGGTTCCAAGTGAACCGTACCATTACCAAAACATGACGTGTAAACTCTGCTGATCACAGATTGGCCGGAGAGAATCGTCACTACCTGCGTCACTGAACTTGCGACACAAACACAACAGAACCGCTAGATTTAAATCAGCATAGCCAGCGAAGGATCGAATGGGGTGTAGTAAACAATTAACATGAATAAAATTTGGCTGATTTTATTGTAAATGTAAACAATGCAATTGGAGGGATTCATATATATATATTTTTTCCCTACTCAGTATCATTATGAAACATATACACACACACACACACATGTCTGGTTTGCTATCCTTGTGGGGACTCTCCATAGGCGTAATGGTTTTTCTACTGTACAGACCGTATTTTCTATTGCCCTATACCAACCCTACACCTAAACCTACCCCTTACAGGAAACTTTCTGCATTTTTAGATTTTCAAAGAACTTCATTCTGTGTGATTTATTAGCTTGTTTACCTGTGGGGACCTCAATTTAGGTCCCCACCATGACACGAGTCCCCATGACTCTGTGTGTATTCAGGTTTAAGTCCCCACCAGAATAGAAAAACAGGTACACACACTCACACACACACCTAAGCCACACTAAAAAAAAAAAAATTATGAATGTACTGTACTTATTTTTAAGTTTCAACTGATAAAAAATTACATATTGCTTGTGTGAACTTGAGAGGAACCAACTTCATGCAAAATGATCTTGGGGCCAGATGATTAAAATAAATTGCAAAAATGGCTCAGAAAATAGTTAGCTCAAAACATTTTTCATATTTTGTATCTTATGCAATGACATTCAGATATTTTAAGTGTCTCTTAAGGACCTAAAAGTATAAATATATTTTGGGGCCACTGTACTTTGAATGTTTTCAAGTACTCTGTACTTCATCAATAGATGCATCATTTTGCTGTTTTTTTTTTTCATAGCCTGGAATTGATATGTTTTGTATGATTTATTTTTTTCTTACACATAAAGAGAAAAAAAAGTGTTTAGTAGTTAGGTTTGTTGTTTTCCTCTATTTTTATGTGTATTCATACTAGTTTCTCTTTGTGAATGTTTCAAATGAAAGGAAACTATCAGAATGAAAAATCCCTCTTCTTTTGACCTGAAATGGTTCACAATTTCATGGTTCATACCAACGTGCCTAATGATCATCCAGCACACGGAGTAAAGGGATGCTGGAAGCCATTTCCTGTGCTCTCATTTCTAATTACATGCAGTATTCATTTTGAGATTTTGTCATATTGATCAGCACTTTATCCTTATACGTTTCTGTGCCATTTATTATCCTGACTGTCTGGACCTTTGCAGCATTCTCCTCCGAAGAGCCCCAGGGCTGAATAAACACCTGAGCTAGTTTAGTTATGGAAGATGAAAATGTGGATGATGGCGGAATCCTAGGTGCATTACAAAAATAAAAACCACAAAAAAGCTTCTTTGTAAGGTTATACTGATTTATGCAATTTTTTAGAATACATTTAAACTGAAGCCCATTCTGGACTGCTTCCATTTAATAAAAATTAGATTTTTTTTTATAGTTGAAAGCATCAGTGATTGTATCTGTTTGGAAGCTGCCTGTCATCATTACGTAGATTGTGATCAAATATTATAATGCTGCTCTCAGTAGGTGGCTTTTAAATAGAATTTTGTGGCGAGCTACACCAGTTGTTTGTATTAAATTGATATTTTATATTGTTTGTGGTGAAGTCTTTTCCAGAGTTTAATGGAAGTGTAATCAGCCCAAAGAGAGTTTATGAAGCACTGTTACCAATTAATCGTGAGACTAGATACATATCACAGTGAATATGTGAGAAGTTAATGTAAGACTTATGCCATGTTATATATTGTTTACTGTTTTTTAAGGGTCTTTTTAAGTTTTTTGTTTTTACTGTTAATTATATGGGGGGGAATCAAATCTAATCTAAGATTGGGGCCTGTAAGATTTGTTATTATTATTTATTGAATTATTGTTTTTTAAATAATTGTCTTATGCGCACCAAGGCTGCATTTATTTCATAAAAATACTGTAAAAGCAATAATATTATGAACTATTATTACAATTTAAAATAACTGTTTTCTATTTCAATATACATAATATATTACAAATATTTAATAATAAATAAGCTAAATTTTCAGCAGCCATTACTCCAGTCTTCAGTGTCACATGATCCTTCAGAAATCATTCTAATATACTGATTTGTTGCTTAAGAAACATTTATTATCATTCTAACAACTGAAAACAGTTGTGCTGCTTAGTATTTTTGTGGAAACCATGATACATTTTTATTAGGATTCTTTGATGAATAGAAAGTTCAAAAGAACAGCATTTATTTGGAATATAAATCTTCTGCAACATTATAAAAGTGTTTACTGTCCTTTTGATCAATTTATTGTGTCCTTGCAGAATAAAAGTATTTATTTAAAAAAAAAAATAATAATTTAATTGCTTATATTTTAAGTCTATTTTTAAGTGTTGATAATTGATCACATGCAATTTTTACATTTAAACTAATAGAATCTCCTATTAATAGTGTTTAAGGCTCAGCTGGACACAGTGGTAAACGGCTGACAGATATTTCTTTTAACATGGTAGCACAGGCAGCATTGTTAAAGGAGAGGGAGAGCAAATGTTACTGTCCTAGTGCAGATGGTTGAACATTGGGCTTCAGTTTGAGAGCCATATTAATGTAATCAGAGCATGAAATGTAACAACAATATCAGTAGATGAGTGACTGAAGAGCCTGTGAGAGAACAAGGCAGTTGGCTTCTACATTAGCATTACATTATGGGTTTATTCAGCTCCCTTTCCTCCACCGTCTGCCATTCCTCTGATTTATTTTGCTAATGTGTTATCACTTGGTCTCGACCATAATCATGTGTCAGCTGGCCGATTAATGAGCTGATATGGCCGGCTAAAGTCTTCAAACGTTTGATCATTCACTTCTTTTTTTAATCATAGGGGAAGCTTGTCAAGTGAATCTGTAAACAATCAAGGTTTTTCATTATCCGCAGAAAAACTAATCCATTCTAATAATCCATCTATTCAGTGTGGTAATGAATGAACTGGGTGTTGTGAGAGACTGATGACTTTTTAAGGATCATAAAGCAATCCAGAGGGACGAAGCAAGGCCGGATTATTCAAAAGTGTTTTAATTTATTAGGAAATTCTGAGAGAAGGACTTCCCTTATCAGTGCCGATGCTTCAGTTTAAATGAGATTCTTTTGACATTTCATTTGCCCCCATGGAACAGCAGCTACAATTGCAGCAGTTGAACCCCCTCCTCTGAATGTCATTTAGAAATATAATTTCCCATTTTGGGGAGAGAAAGGGAGAAAAAAAAATCTGAGGTTACCATCAGCATGTGATTTATTATCTGCTATGTGAAGTCTATTGAAGGGGGAGATTTCGTATGGTACAACCAACAGCACTTGAGAATAGTGTTAAATGTAGGAAAATATACTGTATATATATATATATATATATATATATGTATGTTGAGAGAGAGAGACAGGATGACAGATTAATTTGTATGTTTATTTTAATGTACATGTTTGTATGACTCTATGAATATCTCATGACTCTCATATGACACTGACTGCCTGCATTGCAATAAAATAAACTTTCCAACCTAGGATCATGGCAAATCACACTGGCTGTGATGGAACAGGATTTAAAATAAATAGCAGTCCATTGATGTATTATAGAAAACACTACAGTATGTTTCTTGAGATTTCTTATTGTCACGAATTCGGTTCATGGACTTCCGTTTATTCACCACCAGATGTCAGAAACCATTTTCAGCACAGATGACTGTATGACCTCTTACACGTTGGATGTGTCACCCATGTATTTAAGGATGTCTGATCTTAGTTGTCTGTAATATTTAATAAAATGACAACAGTCATAATGTGTTCTTTTCAAGGATGACACAAGCTTTTAGAATTCATGCTTTTGCTTCTGAGTTAGTAGAAAGTTATGTTTGTTCTGATGACATGAATATTTGATGGTACACTAAAGGTAGCTTTTATAGACAGTCCTGTTTGCTGTTAAATCAGACAAATGGCAAAAAAAAGATATGTATTTTTATTTTTATAAAATAGAACATACACTACTGTGCAAAAGTCTTAGACCATTAGTATTTTCACCAAAAAAAAGTTTTTAAGCCTTTTATTTCTATCTTTTGCTGTGATGTGTCAGTAGGAAATATCAGTTTACAATTCCAAACATTCCTTTTGCCATTAATTGTAATAATCCAGTTAGATTTTTGTATACACAGTGAGTCTGATAACAGTCAGTGCTCCACACAGAGATCTGATCTCACCATCATTAAGTCTGTCTGGGATTACATGGGGGGAAAAAACTGAGACAGGTTTATTCAAGTGTCTTGGAGATGCTGCCACAGTTCTTCTGGATTTAGTCTCAGTTTTGTCATCCCAGTTGGACTGGATGATGGTGAGATCAGTTGGAAAATGGATTACCCCCCTCCTAAAAATGACTTGTAATCACCTTCTCAATGGTACACAAAGCCATTTCACATTCAACTGTGATCAGCTGTGGTCATTTTGATTAGCTCAGCATGAAAAGAGCTTTCCTAGAGCATTTCAGTCCTTGGTAGTGCAACTGAAGCAAACAATCAACTGGATGGCAAGGCAGTCAAACAATTTCTGGGATAAAGTTGTGGACAGGCACAAGTCAGGAGATGAATACAAAAAATCATTCATTCATTCATTCATATATTCACTCTTTGTTCACCCGCTGTCCGCTTAGAATCATTTTCTTCCCGACCCAACCGTTCCCGCTTGTTACGTATCCGGTCCATGAACTCAACTCACAGCTGATCTCCCTGAGTCAAGTCAAGTCACAGCTGATCTTCCTGAGTACAGTCAAGTCACAACTGATCTTCATGAGTCAAGTCAAGTCACAGCTGATCTTCATGAGGCAAGTCAAGTCACAGCTGATCTTCATGAGGCAAGTCAAGTCTCAGCTGATCTTCATGAGGCAAGTCAAGTCACAGCTGTTCTTCATGAGGCAACTCAAGTCACAGTTGATCGTCAGGAGTCAAGTCAAGTCACAACCGATCTTTATGAGGCAAGTCAGGTCACAGTTGATCGTCATGAGTCCAGTCAAGTCTCACCTGATCTGCCAGACTCCCTGCTCGTCCTCTCACGGATATAAAGGCCGTTTGCGAACTCCCTTCTCGTCCTGTCACGGCTATGGAGGCCGTCGGGGAATCCTCATCCTGTCATATCACGGTTATGGAGTCCGTTTGTGAATTCTTTGGTTGCTTTGAGCATGTCTCACGTCTTGTCAGCCCCGTAACACCGCTAAATTTAGATCTCGTTTCCAGAATCTCACATTTGAATTTCCGCTACTGAAAGAAAGAGAGATAGGCTGACAAATAAAAGTTTAGTCTGTACAAAATTGTTATTTTATTCGTCTTGTCAAGAGTCTTGAATTTATTGACTCTGACTTGAATTTATATGAATTATCTTAAGACACAAAATTTGTTTAATATTTTATGCAACACAGTAGGAAAAAAGTGTCAGAGAAAAAAAAAATGTTGTACAAAAATGGTATTATTTGTATTCGTCTTGTCAGGATACAATTCGTTTAACATTGACAACACAATAGGGAAAAAGTGTTGCAGAGAGAAAATAAAAATAAAAATGTAGGTTGTACAAAAATAGCCTATTAGCTATTTTATTAGTCTTATCAAAATACTAAATTTGTTTGACATTTTTCTGTTAACACAGTAAGAAAAGTGTAGCAGAAAAAAATAAATAAATATGTTGAACATCCTTCAAGGACAGCGCATCCACACTTTGCTCCATCCTTATTCTGCTCTGTCACTCATCGACAACCTGCCTGTTCTGTCTGAGGGCCGTATATTTACCACAGGTACAGCCTACTCTGAGCATCGTTATGCACATGCTGCGCACAGACCATGCAAATAAAACGTGTGACGTTTAAAGCATGCGTGCAGCGCATGCACAACAGTCCTGAACGCAAGCTGTACCGGTGGTCAATAAGAATAAAGCACAGATATGATGTTCTAAATGGACATCAGGAACACGGGATATTGTTTGACCACCTGCTCCCGTTCAGATTACACCAGAGTTACCAACCACTACCGCGTTTTATTTGGGAATTTAACCGCACAGAGAAGCACAGTGAAGTCTATTATTAAGAAGTGGAAGGTATTTGGTACACAGACCAGCACACAGTGGTTAAAGGAGAAAAAGGTGAATGTCCTTAGATGGCCTGGTCAGAGCACGGACGTAAACCCAATGACAATCTGTGGAATGACTTGAAGACTGCAGTCGACAAACTGTCACCATCAAATTTAACTGAACTTGAGCAGTTCTGCAAAGAAGTGCGAAGACTAGATGTGCAAAGTTAGTAGAGACATATCCCAACAGATTAAAGGTTGCAAGGTGGTTCACCAAAATACTGACACAAGGGGGTGATCCTTTTCCAACTCAGTGATTCTGTTTTTTATTTTTTATTTCTTTCTGACATGTTGGTGTTAAATCTTCCACTTGGATGTTATAAGTTGCACTGAGTAAACTGTGCACACTGAGTACAGCTGGATAAAACAAAAACTGTGTCCTACTTCATATCAGAGCAACAAAATGTGATTATTTTAAAGGGGTGATACTTTTCTATAACCACTGTATATGTATGTATATATATATATATATACACACACACACACATTAATGTTTGTCTTAATGAAAATAAGGTTGGAATTATTATTATCATTATTATTATTTTGGGGAGAATGTGGACATGGACAGTTTATGTGAGATTCACCCAGTTGTTCCTCTGTCCTGAAGTGCATCCAGTACAAAACAATTGGCATATATTCGGCTCTGTCGTTTTAAGAGCAATTGAAGTTTGACCCCTGAAGGGTATCTACTTACTCTCCTTTTCAAAGGGAAAACAGAAGAGGCTGTGCTCTGCACGGGGTACTTGATCTGTTGGAGGGTGGAAACAGAGTAGCTCAAACTCTGAACTGGAAAAAAAGAGTGAACATAATTAGTAGGAACAAAGCTTACACCAGGAGTCCAAGTTCTCCCATGACTCCTTTACTCAACTTGATTAGGGCTGACAAATGGAAGCTAAGTTTAGAGTGCATAATGAAAGGCCAAATCACAGCACTCTTGGTTCTTTGATAGTGCTTCATATTAGTTACTAGGGGGCACTGTTTAGAATTCAATTGTGCATTAGTCATTTTATGATCGGTGTGTCCTGAGAGGTGCAATACTGTAAATCACTATCCACTTTCTTTGTATTGATACTGAGACGCTTATATTCTGCCTAAGCAAGAAAAAAAATGCATGGCAGAAGTATATACATTGTAAAAACACAGCTGAGATGACACTCAACCAGTTTACATTTTAGAGCATTAAAGGGGTAGTTGGGTATCCCCAAAATTAAACTTGCCATCATTTTTTTCATCCTGATGTTGTTTCATTACTTTCTTTCTTGCTTGAAACACGAAAGGAGTTCAATAACAATGTCCAAGCTCATTTTCTCCAAACACTGTAAGCTAATGGTTATGTCTGTCCCAGGTACTCGGTGCAGGAAATAAAGTCATAAAGTGTTGAAACACTGACATGTTTTTAGTTTTATTTTTGGGGGTGAAATCTCTTTACTTTTATATTTAAAAAATGTATACACTTAAATTTTAATAAAAATGCGGGGAAAAAACGCAAAAAAACCCCACAAAAAATATATAAAAATGCAATATTTGAGCATTTATTTTCATACTGTATTAACATAGTATTTGTATGTAAAAAAAAAGAAAAAGAAAAGAGGTACAAGAACCTGAATAGCGGTTTAGGCTTCCCCCACAAAAAATATATAAAAATGCAATATTTGAGCATTTATTTTCATCCTGTATTAACATAGTATTTGTATGTAAAAAAAAAAGAAAAAGAAAAGAGGTACAAGAACCTGAATAGCGGTTTAGGCTTTGCTGGTAGCATTGAAATATCCTAATCTCTCTTTAGCTAACACACTTTAACAACCACGACCAGAAATGAAATATGTTGTTGAAAAGCACAGTGAGTACCGAGCAGAGGAAGCTTTCCTCATAGCTTTATCTCTGAGCATATCCTATTGAAAAATCTTTAGAGGGGGAAGGACAGTAACCATATTTCACCCTAATTTCTTGAAAAGGGAGAAATGACAAAAGAAACAGTGACAGAAGGCAAAATAAATGGCCCTTGTAATTATGTCTGGCGATGATGGCAGGCTTGGCGATAATTACAAAATTAATATAATGCAAAATCTTATTCATCTGACAAGTGAAAAATGCAGTGTGTGTTCCATTATATCAATATTTCATATTTCTAATTGGAAAACAAAAATAATGCTGTTTTGGGAGAAGCATATTTGACCTTTCATGCTTTTGACATTCTCTATTCAAGGATAAAAATCATCTGTGGTCTCAGAAATGCCATCTGTCTCAGCTGCCATCAGAGACATGCGCATAGTCAACATGAAATGCAGTTCGCAACCCATTTTATTTCTATTATCTGACTTCTTTCCAAATCAAACAGGAGATTCAGAGAAAAAAGTAGAGTAGAGATGTATTCTGTGGCTTCAAAAGTGGCTTCAAATTAGCTACTATAATTAATTAAAAAAACAATTTAAACTTTTTTTTGGAGCTTGTCGGTATAAATGACCATCCATTTTAAATGGAAAACAGAAGCTAGGACATTCTGTCTAATGTATCCTTTTGTGTTTCATGGAAAATAATACAGGGTCTGAACATCATAGGAGATACACAATGACCAGGGGTGCACATAAGTTTTTCAGTCTGGTCCTCATGAGAGCAGCTGGAGATTTGGTTTGGGGTTCATACACTCCGTTTGCAGTGCGTATGTGGTGCATATTCTTTTCCGCACCCATGTTAACGGATTACAGCATTCACACTGCACACAGTTGCGGTCCGGGTTAGCGTTCTGAGTGAAGCACGTCAGTGAATGAAATGTCAGTTTTGCATTTTGCTGTGAAACTGGCAGATTTATGCTTTCAGTTTGAATGGAAATCTTATACGTTATTACAGTTAGTCGATCTAAACTCTGAGCGGTTTGAACTTATTTACACTGCATATTTTTAAAGGGGTCATATGATGCTATTTCAAGTTTTCCTTTCTCTTTGGAGTGTTACAAGCTGTTCGTGAATAGATAAGATCCCTAAAGTTGCAAAGACTAAAGTCTCAAACCCAAAGAGATATTCTTTATAAAAGTTAAGAGTTTGAGGAGTGTATTGTTGTTTGTCATTTCTCCAATCACAAATGCAGACATGATTTTATGTTTACGCGGCGCGATGCAACGCAATGCATAAAAAGACAGTATAAGTAATTATAATCAGTAATTATGTCCCCACTGGATGCAAAAAATGCCTCGTTTATAATGGGTTTGGTTTTGTCTCATCGCACCGGGACACGGCATCACAGCATGGTAAGGGGCGTAACATTTCCGTCACACGCATGAGGAATTCGGACAATCACAACGCACTGGATAGCTGGCCAATCAGAGCACACCTCGCTTTTCAGACCGATGAGCTTTGTAAAAATCGACGCGTTTCAGAAAGGCGAGGCATAGAGGAGAAACAATAATGTACAGTATGTGGAAAATAATGTGTCTTTTGTACCTTAAACCGCATAAACACATTTCATTACACCAAATACACAAAACAATGTTCTTTTTTAGCAACGTTATATGACCCCTTTAATTTTGGTCACCCTTACACACCTGCGCACCACTTATGTGCACCCCTAACGATGACACAATTTTCATTTTTGTCTGTACACCTTCAGTATATAATGCTTATAGAATGTGATTTTTCTCAGAAGATTTGTTCCTTTACAGATGTCTCAGCCACATCAGTATTCTTATGGGGTAGCATTTCCATACTTTGCATCATTTCTTGTATTCAGTTGTACCTTCCAAGAGTATGTAATACCTAATACAAAATGTAGTCATAATCCATAATTCATGTTAGATGATTTAAAATGACAGAGCAAAAGTTCATCACATTTAGCATCTTGAAACATCAAACTGTCATATTAAAAGCTGTAGTTCCCTAGGCTTGGAAAAGGACTAACTCTAAATTGTTCCCTGTGAAAGCTGTTAGGTGAGTCTGTGAATCTTCACCAGCTGTGAAGATGGATGTTGAGGGGGGACAGTCTGGGATTTTGTCCCTATTCATACGTCAAATGAAATGACATTCAAACCTGCAGGTAGATACAGCATGTAATGCACAATGTGCAAAGAAATATGTTGCTGCTCATGCAGTTTTCGTAGAGATGCTTATTTCTTATGCCAATGTAAATTTTAAGTAATACATATTTTAAGAGCATACTCTACTTTAGGCTCTTATATTCCAACTTTTTCTGTTTTCCAGCATCTGCCTAGTCTTAAATTAGAAAACCAACCATCCTATTCACTGCCTTTTTTAACCTAACCAGAATAGTACTCAAAGTCAGTACTCATAAACTGCTGCTTTTATCTTAAAATACTTCCAAAGCCAGCTGAGATGCAAAGGGTAGAATAAAAAATGGAGTTTCCTTAATTCTGATGACCTCAGCATCCAAACTAACCCATTAGGCATCCATACCCATAACTCCACAAATTCAATTTCTGTTGGTGCACATTCTAATCAGATTTACTGCAGGAGAGGGTTTTTACAATAATGTCAAGGCCAGGTTTTATTAGCTTGGAAATTAGGTCAGACAGAAGCGCTTGAAGAATGGCCTTTGGCATTTCTGACTAGACGGATGCCGAGCTGTAAAACCAGTGGGAAATATTATATCATCAAGAGACTTTATCTATGAAGAAATAATAAAATTCATATCAACTTCTATCCTGCGTCACTGAAACACATCACTTGGATGCTGTATTCAATAATTTTGTAGGACTTCACTGCTTTAAGACTTTTTTCTTTTGTCTTTTCTGCTCACTCTCAGGTCGGGCTAAAAACTATATGATGTTCCTTTAAAAAAAATAAAAGTTCTTTAAAATATATACACCCCCTCCCCCCGACTTACAATAATCACATTTTGTTGCTTTGCAGCCTGAAATGAAGAAGGACATAGTTTTCGTTTTATCCAGCTGTATTTACTCAGTGCAACTTGGAATATCCAAGTGAAATATATAACACTAGCATGTCAGAAAAAAAAAAAAATACAGAATCACTGAGTTGGAAAAAGGATCACCCCCTTGTGTCAGTATTTTGTTTATATCATATTTGATAGTGGAAGCTAGAAATAATCTACAGGAATTATGTAATGCCTGGGAATGTGTAACAAATGTCCATGTTTTCCCCCAGTGCTGCTGTAATTTCCTGTGCATCAGCCCTTGCAATAAAGATGCAAGCCTTCATTGTTATGATCTCACTGTAAGACTAGAAGCCAATCGGCTGCAATAAAGGATATTTACTCATTATCACTAGCACAAGTAATTTCCATAAAATGAACATTGAGTGGAATTTATACTTTTGTGTTTCTTTGTGTGTGGAAGAGAAAGTTAGAGAAAATACAGCATATTTATAAGGATCTCCCATCTGGGGAGTCCAAGAGATGCAAATGAAGATTAATGCAAGCAATATGCCGGTCGGAAATTTCTGCAGTCTGAAGTCTTTTCACTATGATGCTCTAGAAAATGTTGCACGAATTATGATGCTTTTATTCTCTCTCAGCTGAAATTACTCCTGTTACAGCAACTCACAAGTACAGCATTTGCAATTTGCCTATATAGGAATAAATGTCTCAGAACTAAAGTTAGAACACAAATACAGAATAATAAAAGAGATCTAAAAGCCTAAGGCCACTAGTGAAAATGCTTTGTTTTGTTTATCTACTTTACAAATTACACTAGCTGCATTATAACAATGTAAGTGAAGCATTACAAACTACAAATTTAAAAATTTTAAAAATAAATTTTAAAAATATAAATTATAGAAAATGTAGGACATCAGACCGAATCAGACAATCTAAGATTTGGTCAAAACATGGTTGAAACATGAGACGAATTCCACAGAGGCCCAAGACAACAGGATGTTCATAAATCAGATCCTGGCCCCAAGCCTGAACCGACTAGCAGCTTTGAGTAGCTCACAGCATTTAAACAAAATAACACTTATTGACAATTCCAAGGAGATTGTCAATTTTGGAGCAAGTTATCAAGAATAATGGTCAAAAGAGATGCATAACATGACCATCAAATGGAAACATGTGATAGTGATCACAAGCTCTTCGGATTGACTTTTCCCCCCACCTAAGACAAAGAACAGACTTTCAGAGATTCCTTACAGACCTCTTAATCTCTGGTCTGAATGGCTACAGGAACTGCATTTCCATGTGAATATGCATCTAAATGACACTAAAAGGACCTGAGCACCTGAGATAATCTAT
>NW_015505737.1:73553-76770 GCF_001515645.1 Sinocyclocheilus grahami
ATTTATCCAATAAAGCCTTATTTATATTGAAAAGAGAAGTATCTCGTGTTTTGTGCTCACAAGTTAATGTCTTAAACTGCCGATCTTGTTACATGTGCTAATTAATAGTGTTTTCACTATATTTTGGATATTGATATCCATTGCAGAATTGATGTCATACGGCTCGTTCACTGAATCGCTGGCCGTCTCATTGATCAGCCGTAAAACAGTGATTCTGTCCTAATTCCCTTACATATTATTGGTGGAGGTCCCTTTAAAATCTTAAATGATTCCCTTTGAGCTAAATTGACCTGTTTCCCTTACAAAAATAATACAATTATAAATATATAAATATATATATATATATATTTTTTATCAAAGTCCCTAAACTTTTTTTGTCCCAGGTTTAAATTGTTTTAGTTTTTTGTACCACTGCATGTGTAAACAGACACCCAGTAATTACAATTTGAAATAAGGTGAGATGAAACAACATCTGCTGTCTTTAGTGGTTTCAGACAGGAATTTCTGAATGACTTCTCATCTCTCTCTTCATTACCGTTGAACTGCTTTAAAAGAGCTTTGAAACAGGACCCACCTACTTCGCCTGATCACTGTCATGCTGTCTAAACCCTTCTGAGTGACTGCTCTCTTCCTGATGAGCTGACAGTAACAGCCGTGTTAACATAAGTGCCCACGACACAAACAAATGCATTTAAGTGCTCAGTGGTGGCACTGAAATGGTAACTCAGATGGCTACTGTGAAATTTGTTCTGAGACAAAAGCGCAGCAGGAGAACAACGACTGCACTGCGGAGCGTGAACAGAGGTAATTGGGGGATGCAAGGACAAATCCAGCATGCCAATCCAACGCGCTGCAGACACTGTGAATAATGCCAGAGAGGAGCTGTGCTCACTTGTTCTATACTGGATTTTGATCCCGTTTCATGCAAAAGGCTGGACTGTAAATGACAAAGCTGCTGAAGACCGTGAAATCTGTGGTTTTGTTGTTTATGTGCCCTAGCCTGCTCATCACTGACTTTGGAGGGAGCGTTCGCTAAGAATAGATTCACTGTTAGCATTGTTTTTGCATGCTGTTTGCTTTTAGCACAAAATTCAATCCAAAGTAATTATGCAAATCAGGTAGAGGTGCAAACATAGCCACAATATTAGTTTTATTCCAGCATGTATTATTATTTTTTATTATTTATTACTCAATTCCACATCTTGCAGGTCTGGTTTGAATATGTTGTGGAGAATGCAGCAGACTACCACCAGTGTTGGGGGTAACTCATTACAAGTAATGCGAGTTATGTAATCAGATTACTTTTTTAAAGTAACTAGTAAAGTAACGCATTACTTTTTAATTTACAAGAGAATATCTGAGTTACTTTTTCAAATAAGTAACGCAAGTTACTTTTTTTCCAATTTATTGATTGACAGCTCTCCTGTCCCCATGTTGAGAGAAATCTAAAGATATTACTGTAGTTCTAAAATATGAATATGCATTAATTTAAAAAAAAACACACAGATTCAGTATTCCTCAAAATGAATAAAAATAATGCAACTCAGAATATGACGCAAACCTGCAATAATTAAATGTTAAACATCACAAATATCCTTTATGTATTTAATCCCATTCTATTAACCAATGTCTTTGCTTCTGACCTTCGATGATCCAGTTCAACCGTACTAATAAGCAAAAATTACTCCAGACAAACATTTGTGTGTCTTTTTTTTATTGCTGAAGTGTGTTGAAATGTCTTCTTCTGCATTCTACTGTATGGACTTAAATTTACTTTCCCTTCAAGCCTGAGGCTTATTCCTTTCACTTTTTATCTGAAACGGCTTTTATATTTGCCAAAAATATAACTTTTTTATTTTAAAAACAAACAGGGAAGCCCTGTCCAGATTTAAAAAGTAACGCAAAAGTAACGTAATGCATTACTTTCCATAAAAAGTAACTAAGTAACGTAATTAGTTACTTTTTTTATGGAGTAACGCATTATTGTAATGTATTACTTTTAAAAGTAACCTTCCCCAACACTGACTACCACAATCTGCCACAGTTTGGATCTACCACTGCAGTCCTTGGCCTTTAAAATGGCCAAAGTGCATACTACTGAGCATCACAATAAATGTCTGGTTATAATGCTCTTCTCTATCATTTAGTGAATTAATGCTGTCATGGTCAAAAGAAAATAAACATCTCTTAATAATAATTCACTCTGTGTGTGGTAATAGCACAATGTTAATCGCATCAAACCAGTAACACTGAGTTTCATGAATAAAACAATCTATAATGAGTCAGATTTGCACATAAAGGAGGCATGTCTGCATAAAATGGCATATTTTAAATAGAGCACAGCACAAATTCAGCACAGTTAGCACATGGTTAGTTTGTGATAAGTGAATATACTGTAGGGTGCTGTTTTTATGCTGAAATAGTGTCAAAACTGTTTAAATCTCTGCATTTTTAATATATATATATATAGTGGGTGTGTGTGTGTGTGTGTTTCGGCATCTGTTAGTCAAATATTAAACATTCAGTAATATTTTCAACCTTAAAATGCTGGAAAGGGTTGAAATAATTGAATAAAATCTGAACTTTTTCTTTAATGCACTACTATGCCAATCACAATCATTACTTTTGCCAATATCAGTCTCTTTGAGTCTGTGTGTGAGTGTGTGTGCACATATGTACGTAGGAGTGTTTTGCATGCTCATGAATATGTCTGTCTTAATTGAATTCAAATATCACTGCACATAGAATGGTCGATTGAGTTCACTGCTAGTTTTCTATAGGTAAGCCGGTATATCAATCTGGCATACGTTTCATAATCATTAGGTGGTGTACAGTGTGCGTGGGTTTTAGGTATGCGGCTTCTAACAGCCATTTGTGCAAGAAGATATTTTGAAGAATGTTTTTACCCAAACAGTTTTGGTTCCCATTGACTTCCATTATTTTGTGTCTATATATAATGAAAGTTAGTGGGGAACTGGAGCTGTTTGGTTACCAAAATTCTTCAAAATATTATTATTTATTTATTTTTTTTTCAGTTCCCATTGACTTCCATAATATGGACAAAAAACAATGGAAATCAGTGGGAACCGACATTACCAACATTATGCTAAATATATTTTTATGTTCTGCAGAAAAAAAAGAAAGTCATACAGGTTTGATGAAATGAGAGTGAGTAAATAACGGCAGAATTTTGAACTACTAATATATATATATATAT
>NW_015505737.1:76862-84386 GCF_001515645.1 Sinocyclocheilus grahami
ATATATATATATATATATATATATATATATATATATATATATATATATATCAATATTTATCAATATAAATGATTCACTAAACTTTGCCAGCTTTAAAATATAATACTTTGCTACTTCTCCAAGTTTTTACCTTGACTTCACACCCACACTTTGTATTCCCAACATCCCATTTATTTACAGTCTTATTCAGTGATCCATAGTCATAAATCCCTAATGGTCAGATCAATGCAAAGCTTGTTCCCCCTCAATAATATCTAAAGATTTACAATAAACCACTAAGCATGAGTTATATTGTAAGAGAATAGCAATAGATGGATACTTCTGAGAGCACCATCTAAGAGGGAGATTTATTTTCAATAACGGCCCAAATTTAATATAGACATTGACTTAAGGAGATTTTTTTTATGTGCCCATCATGATGGAAAGATACATAAAGAAAATAGGAAAAAGCTAAGCAGAAACCCAAAGCCTGACAATTACGTGTGTTATCTAGAGCCTGCCAAGCACCCTTTAAGTCGCTTGGCCAATTAAGCACATTTAGTGAATTAGTTCGCCCCTAATTGGATTAAGTTGCACAAACAGGAGGCTGAAAGTTTGAATGAGCTTTATATGCACACAGTACCTTGTCTTTTTAAACAGGAATCCTGGGAGATTACCAGGGGATGAATTTTGTATTCCCCCTTGGAGGCATCAGTCGGGCTCCTCTTACCTTTTCGCTGCTCTAAACTTCTTGTTGAATTCTCTCTGGGACCGTTTGAATCTACAGTAAGAGGAGATGACTCCCGCCTGTCGCCTTTGGGGTGTTTACTTTATCCAGAAGTACTGTTAAAATGAGTTTAATGCAGTGAGAAGTGATATTGTAAAACACAGATAAGGATGACTGGGTTTGTGTGAAGCAGGCAAAGCAGATGCTGAAGTTGCTTTTCTGCCAGATCGCTCCCTAAATCTATTAGAAAAGTAGCAAAATAAACACCACAGTAGAATAGTGGTACATTTCTTTGAACTGATGGTTGAAGGGATGCAGGTTTTATTCCATATGTATGTAAATTGATGTGGTTTTGCTGATTGGATAGATGCATGCATTTGATTGTTCAGGCCACATGCATGAACATGTATTTTGTTTAAAATGTTTTATATATTTCACCACCCTGCATCATATTTGATTAATGAAATCCAATTCTTTTTTCCCCAAAAAATAGTGTCTGTTTTGCTCTAGCACGTGACACTTTCTTACAAAATATGATGTGCCTTTCATAGCATTTTAGCTTTCAACAACCATTTGTAAGGTGAAGAACTCTTGTATTAATCCCTTAATCACTAGAAAAACTGAGAGAAATTTACAGATTTTGTGATTTATGATTTATAAAATTAAAAAGTTATTTGATATTAAATTGAGTATTTGAACATATTTTTCCACTCCTTTGCAGATTGTAAGTTAAATGATACATTTTGAATATTATTTTTGCCATTAAAATCACTAAACTTTTCACATTTGACTGATTTGTTATTTTGATAAATGCATTAAAGCTGATACATATATATATATATATATATAACGAAAACATTTCATTCTTATTTTGTGATAAAGCTGTATGTAATGAAAAATTAAGCAGTTAAAATATTGCTAATCAGCAAATTTTTTTTGTGTGTGTGCAGGGCTACTTAATTTATCATTTTTCTTTACAACATGTCATTTTTTATTGTATTTCTGAATCATGTTAAGCTTAAAATCTTCGATTAGAATGACATTTTTGATGGAAAATGTATGAAAATTCTTTGATGAAAAATTGATTTGATTACTTTATTCAATACATTTCAAATCTTACTTTTTTTTGTACCACTCATGCAAATACCATTGAGATGAATGGGAATGCTGAAACGAAAACATTTAATTCTTATTTTGTGATAAAGCTGTATGTAATGAAAAATTAAGCAGTTAAAATATTGCTAATCAGCAAATTTTTTTTGTGTGTGCAGGGCTACTTAATTTATCATTTTTCTTTACAACATGTCATTTTTTATTGTATTTCTGAATCATGTTAAGCTTAAAATCTTCGATTAGAATGACATTTTTGATGGAAAATGTATGAAAATTCTTTGATGAAAAATTGATTTGATTACTTTATTCAATACATTTCAAATCTTACTTTTTTTTGTACCACTCATGCAAATACCATTGAGATGAATGGGAATGCTGAATAGCTTTCTCCATGTATTACAGATTTATGTGGTTTCTCTACGTGAAGTGGGAATTGTCCGATTTGACAGCTCTTTTTTCACTGCACCCACCTACTCACGTTGTCATCCAAAGGGAGCCGGGTGGCATCCCTAACTGGACTCTATCACGAGTCTAACTATTCAACACACAGTTGCTTCACTGATCTTGTTGATCCTCAGCATTACTTGGTGTCATATATCGCAAATGCCAGCCGGTTGAAAGGTTAGAGAGGTGGAATGCATGATAAGGGAAGTGTGACGGCAGTGCTCATCGACGTGCAGATTGATCTGCCCCTCAGAGATGTCCTGAGATATGTCACATTCATGTTGTTTATGTGCCTGGCTCTGCTTTTACAGAGTGCATACATTATTCATGTAATTCTGAATTTCATTTTAAGGCAGGTTTATTTCAAATTGATGTTGTAATGTTGTAGCCATTTTTTGGCAGACTGAGATTAAAGGTGTTTATTTTCTGAACAAGATAAATGAAATTTTTCATTTGCTTTTCGTCTGTTGATGGGCATTTCACACATTAAATATTAAATTTCGAACCTTAGTGTCACTTGCATATCCAAGCACTCAACATTTTCACAACAAAGCTTTAAATTATTTAGTTGCTGTATATTTCCACTTGCTTCTAAAATTGTAAAAATCATTCCAAGGCTGTGTCCATTCAGTCAATTTTTGTATTATTCTTTTTTAAATGAAAGTACCTTGGGAATGTTTTTACCTTGGAAATTTAGGCAGGCCATTATGAAGCCCCTAAGGGGACATAGTGATAGAAAAAACATGAGATAGGTAGTACTGACCTAAGTAAGATATTTAACATAAAAGACGTTTATAGTCCACAAGAGAAAATAATAGTTGAATTTATAAAAATGACCCCGTTCAAAAGTTTACATACGCTTGATTCTTAATACGGTGCTGTTACCTGGATGGTCCACAGCTGTTGTTTTTTTTTGTGATAGTTGTTCATGAGGCTCTTCTTTTTTCCTGAACAGTTAAACTGTCCGCTGTTCTTCAGAAAAATCTTTCATGTCCCACAAATTATTTGGTTTTCCGGCATCTTTAGCGTATTTGAACCCTTTCCAACAATGACTATGATTTTAGGTAGGGGTGGGCGATATGGCAAAATTATCATGTCAAAATTTTTTGCAGGAAAATCACGATTCATGATTTTATCACAATTTTGTCATGTTGGTTTTACTATTTTGCACGTTGTCTGAGCTGTACAGCCAAACTACTTTCCCTACTTTAAAAACAAAGCCTTACAAGTTAACAAAATATTAAATAAAAATGGCAGACATTTAGGCCAAAGTGGGCAAAGATAAAAATCTTTGTCATTATTTGTCATTATTTTGTCTTTGTTTATATTCTGAAGAACAGCGGGCAGTTTAACTGTTCAGGACAAACAAGGAACTCATGAACAACTATCACAAAATATTCACTGAGAATTGTGGCATCCATACTTGCTCTTCAGGTGCATTAATGAGCTCAGAAATTACACGAGGGTGAATATATGACAGAATTTTCATTTTAGGTGAAACATTCCTTGTAGTGTTCAGCCTTTTTGTGTTTGTGTCTGTCTCGGTGTTAACATTCGTGTATTTGTATACATTCCCCTATCTACTCTGTATTGTGTAAAAAAGCATGAGTCTCAGACAGTTCTTTGATGCATCTCAGAGACTTGTGACTTCATGTCTGAGAACTAAAGAGGAATGGAGAGAAGAAACCCTAAGGAGTGTTACTGACATAAAATGTAATACTCTGTGACACTTTTCATAAAGACTTTAATGTCTTTAAAGTTATACATACATAAGTGTTTACATTTGATATGCTATCAGTATGTACACTAACATTCAAATGTCACCAAGGCTGCATTTGGTTGATCAAAAATACAGTAAAAACTGTAATATTGCAAAATAGTATTACAATTTAAACTAACTTTTCTCTTTGAATATGTTTTAAAATTTTTAAATGTAATTGTGATGGCAAAGCCGAACTGTCAGCAGCCATTACTCCAGTCTTCAGTGTTACACGATCCTTCAGAAATCATTATAATATGTTGATTTGATTCAGATCTTTAAATGAATAGAAAATCTGAAAGAACCACATTTATTTGAAATAGAAATCTTTTAATTTATAAATGTCATACTGTCACTTTTGATAAATTCCTTGCTGAATAAAAGTATTAATTTCTTTTAAAAAAACTAAATAATAAAAAAAAAATACTCACCCCAAACATTTCAATGTATAGCTTTGTCTATCTTAATGTACTTCTAATAATAATAATAATAATAGTTATATGTTTTATTTTTATAGCACCTTTCAAGAACCCAAGGATGCTTTACAAAATAATACAAGCAAATTGGCAAACAAAATACACCAGACAGTCAAGAGCCCAAAAACATTTCACAAAATAATACAAGCAATTATGTCAAGATGGTGGACTTCCATTGTGGACTTATGTCATACAAACAGAAGTTGAGAAATAGAGAAGCAAAGAGGTAAATTAGTTATTTATAGAACAAAGTGAATAGATGAGTTTTAAGTTGAGACTTAAAGTCCTGGAGAGAGGAGGCAGCACAAATATTATGGGGCATCTTATTCCATAGCTTAGGGCCCATAATACAGAAAGCCCTACCACCCACCATAGAGAGTTTATACTTGGGCACAACAAGCAAGTTATCACTGCTAGATCTGAGAGTCCGTGCAGAAATGTATGGTTGCACTAAGTCAGCAAGGTATTGAGGTGCCAGGCTGTGACAGGCCTTATAAACTAAAACTAAGAGTTTGAACTGAATACGTTTGGCCACAGGAAGCCAGTGAAGTTGGTGAAGGATGGGAGTGATGTGTGCAGATTTTTTGTTAAATGTAAGGGCTCAAGCAGCAGAGTTTTGCACCCTTTGGAGGCGATTAATAACTTTGGCAGGTAAACCGCCATATAAGGAGTTACAGTAATCCAATCTGAGGGTTATAAAAGCATGGATAATAGTTTCAGCATCTCCAAAATTAAGTGAGGGACGTATACGAACAATATTCCGCAATTGGTAAAAGCAAGATTTAACAATCTGACCAATATGTGAATCAAAGCATAACACAGAGTCAAATAACACTCCCAAATTTTGCACAGTTGTTGAGGGCCTAATCTGGACACCATCGATATCTATGAAGATGCCATGCTGGGAGGAGTTCTGTGATTTAGGGCCAACCAGCAGGATTTCAGTTTTGTCTGCATTTAGTTGTAAAAAGTTATCTGACATCCAGGTTTTATATTCTTGAAGACAATAGAAAGGGGTGGACAAACTGAGTTGGGTTGAACCGCGCAATAGATTTGAATATCATCAGCGTAGCTATGAAAATTGAGACCATGACGTCTGATAATCTGACCCAGTGGCAGCACGTAAATGAGAAATAGAAGTGGACCAAGTACAGAGCCTTGGGGGACACCACGGGAAATAGTGACAATGCGAGATCTATTCTTATCTATCCTAACGAATTGCTGTCTATCCGATAGATATGAAGTTAGCCACTGAAGAGCAGCACCAGTGATACCTATAGCAGATAGTCGAGAAAGAAGTATGGAGTGGCAAACAGTATCAGAGGCTGCACTCGGATCAAGGAGAACCAGGATACTCTGGGCACCTGAATCAGAAACCAGAAGGAGATCATTAACCACTTTTAAAAGTGCTGTTTCTGTGCTGTGAGAGGGATGGAAACCAGATTGAAACTGCTCATAAAGATTATGTTTCTCTAAATGAGACTGCAGTTGTGCTGCAACTACCTTCTCAAGTATTTTAGCAACAAATGGGAGGTTTTATATTGGTCTAAAATTGTTCAGATCGTCTCGGTTATATATGTAACCCTCGTTCCCTCAAGGAGGGAACGGAGACAAATTGGGATCTCGCTTAGAGAGACCAATCCACTTAGAGTGTAAACTAAATGGACCAATGCACATTGGCATGCGATGATTGCATCCAGCTGCCGCTGATCACAGCATGTGCATAAAAAGGCAGCCGGTGCAACGCATACCAGGTTTTCGCTGAGGAGCCGAGCCGGTGACCTGGCCGCTCAGCAGTGGTACAGCAGCCGTGGCGACGTGACGTGACGTCTCCATTCCCTCCCTCAGGGAACGAGGGCTACATACGTAACCGAGACGTTCCCTTTCAGTCGGTCACTCCGAGTCACGTCGGTGACCGACAAATTGGGATCCCTACCAAAGCGCCATGGATGCTGCCCCTTCCAGTGTCCTGTGTGAGCCACCTCTGCCCCTTTGTGGTGTAGGCCGGGGCTCGCAACAAAAAGACCAGTCACTGTTGTCATAGCACTACCCACTCAGTGAGATTGGATTTCACTTGGAACAGGAACGTTGCGGAAGCCCCATCCTTCCCGAAGGATGTTTCGGAAGCACTTACACATATGACATCCGTTTAGGAGCATATGGAAGATTAGAGGTGATTGTAACCCTCATGGAAATGGCAGAAGTCTGCCGGGGAAAAACGGGCTCTGAGGCTATACCGTGGACTTTACACATATGGGAACCACTTAGGCCTCTACATATGGAACCCAGCACTCTACCGGTTCTCACGGATTCAGCGAGTGAGGGCCTGGCGCCGGACGTTCCGCCATGTCTGGCTGGCGAGGGGACGAAGGAGCTTGACAGGGCCTACAGTACGGACACTCTGGAGCAGTTTTAGCAAGCCGACACTAAACCGGGGCCTCTCAGCACCTCTACCCGTTTGAGGTGAGAACACAGGAGGATACTGGCTCCACACGAAGGCTATATAATCTAGCGAATGTGTTGGGGGTCGCCCAGCCCGCAGCTCTACAAATATCTGTCAGCGAGGTGCCACGAGCCAGCACCCAGGAAGATGCAACACTCCTAGTAGAGTGAGCTCGCAACCTGAGTGGGCAGGGCACACCCTGTGCCTGATAAGCCAGGGTGATGGCATCCACAATCCAGTGGGCCATACTCTGCTTAAAGACGGCATTCCCCTTCTACCGGCCTCCGTAACAGACAAAAAGCTGGTCTGAGGTCCTAAAGCTTTGTGTCCGGTATACGTAGCATCTCAAGGCTCGGACGGGACAGAGCAAAGCTAGGGCTGGGTCTGCCTCCTCAGGGGGCAGCGCTTGCAGGTTCACCACCTGATCCCTGAAGGGAGTAGTGAGAACCTTGGGCACATAGCTGGGTTGGGGCCTCAGGATTACCTGGGAGTCAGCCGGCCCAAACTGTAGGCACGAATCGTCGACCAAAAATGCGTGCAGGTCCCCTACCCTCTTGATGGAGGCCAGTGCAAGCAGGAGCAG
>NW_015505737.1:102170-118737 GCF_001515645.1 Sinocyclocheilus grahami
AATAGATTTGAATATCATCAGCGTAGCTATGAAAATTGAGACCATGACGTCTGATAATCTGACCCAGTGGCAGCACGTAAATGAGAAATAGAAGTGGACCAAGTACAGAACCTTGGGGGACACCACGGGAAATAGTGACAATGCGAGATCTATTCTTATCTATCCTAACGAATTGCTGTCTATCCGATAGATATGAAGTTAGCCACTGAAGAGCAGCACCAGTGATACCTATAGCAGATAGTCGAGAAAGAAGTATGGAGTGGCAAACAGTATCAGAGGCTGCACTCGGATCAAGGAGAACCAGGATACTCTGGGCACCTGAATCAGAAACCAGAAGGAGATCATTAACCACTTTTAAAAGTGCTGTTTCTGTGCTGTGAGAGGGATGGAAACCAGATTGAAACTGCTCATAAAGATTATGTTTCTCTAAATGAGACTGCAGTTGTGCTGCAACTACCTTCTCAAGTATTTTAGCAACAAATGGGAGGTTTTATATTGGTCTAAAATTGTTCAGATCGTCTCGGTTATATATGTAACCCTCGTTCCCTCAAGGAGGGAACGGAGACAAATTGGGATCTCGCTTAGAGAGACCAATCCACTTAGAGTGTAAACTAAATGGACCAATGCACATTGGCATGCGATGATTGCATCCAGCTGCCGCTGATCACAGCGTGTGCATAAAAAGGCAGCCGGTGCAACGCATACCAGGTTTTCGCTGAGGAGCCGAGCCGGTGACCTGGCCGCTCAGCAGTGGTACAGCAGCCGTGGCGACGTGACGTGACGTCTCCATTCCCTCCCTCAGGGAACGAGGGCTACATACGTAACCGAGACGTTCCCTTTCAGTCGGTCACTCCGAGTCACGTCGGTGACCGACAAATTGGGATCCCTACCAAAGCGCCATGGATGCTGCCCCTTCCAGTGTCCTGTGTGAGCCACCTCTGCCCCTTTGTGGTGTAGGCCGGGGCTCGCAACAAAAAGACCAGTCACTGTTGTCATAGCACTACCCACTCAGTGAGATTGGATTTCACTTGGAACAGGAACGTTGCGGAAGCCCCATCCTTCCCGAAGGATGTTTCGGAAGCACTTACACATATGACATCCGTTTAGGAGCATATGGAAGATTAGAGGTGATTGTAACCCTCATGGAAATGGCAGAAGTCTGCCGGGGAAAAACGGGCTCTGAGGCTATACCGTGGACTTTACACATATGGGAACCACTTAGGCCACTACATATGGAACCCAGCACTCTACCGGTTCTCACGGATTCAGCGAGTGAGGGCCTGGCGCCGGACGTTCCGCCATGTCTGGCTGGCGAGGGGACGAAGGAGCTTGACAGGGCCTACAGTACGGACACTCTGGAGCAGTTTTAGCAAGCCGACACTAAACCGGGGCCTCTCAGCACCTCTACCCGTTTGAGGTGAGAACACAGGAGGATACTGGCTCCACACGAAGGCTATATAATCTAGCGAATGTGTTGGGGGTCGCCCAGCCCGCAGCTCTACAAATATCTGTCAGCGAGGTGCCACGAGCCAGCACCCAGGAAGATGCAACACTCCTAGTAGAGTGAGCTCGCAACCTGAGTGGGCAGGGCACACCCTGTGCCTGATAAGCCAGGGTGATGGCATCCACAATCCAGGGGGCCATACTCTGCTTAAAGACGGCATTCCCCTTCTACCGGCCTCCGTAACAGACAAAAAGCTGGTCTGAGGTCCTAAAGCTTTGTGTCCGGTATACGTAGCATCTCAAGGCTCGGACGGGACAGAGCAAAGCTAGGGCTGGGTCTGCCTCCTCAGGGGGCAGCGCTTGCAGGTTCACCACCTGATCCCTGAAGGGAGTAGTGAGAACCTTGGGCACATAGCTGGGTTGGGGCCTCAGGATTACCTGGGAGTCAGCCGGCCCAAACTGTAGGCACGAATCGTCGACCAAAAATGCGTGCAGGTCCCCTACCCTCTTGATGGAGGCCAGTGCAAGCAGGAGCAGAGTTTTCATTGAAAGAAACTTTAGCTCGACTGACTGCAAAGGCTCAAATGGGCCCTGCTGTAGTGCTTTGAGCACTAGAGACAGGTCCCAAGAGGGTATAGAGGAGGGCCGGAGAGGATCTAACCTTCTGGCCCCCCTAAGGAACCTGATGACCAGATCATGCTTCCCTACCGACTTCTCTTCCAAGGGGTCATGGTTATCAGCAATCGCAGCAACATAGACTTTAAGGGTGGAGGGAGACAGCCTTCGCTCCAGCCCTTGCTGCAAAAAGGAAAGCACGACCCTGATCAGGCATCTCCGGGGGTCTTACAGAAGAACACCACTCAACGAACAGGTTTCACTTCAAGGCGAAACATGAAGTTTCCAGAGGTCTGGACATGGGTGCCACAGGGTGCTCCATTTCAGAGTCAGTATATCCTTCCTCAGAGGAATCTGCCAGGAAAGGGCTGTCACGAGGAGCATTAGTTCGGGGAACCAGGTCCGAGTAGGCCAATACTGCGCCACAAGTCCTCCCTGACCTTGCACAGCGTTTGTGCGAGAAGGCTCACTGGGGGAAACGCATACTTGCACAGGCCCTGTGGCAAGCTGTGTGCCAGTGCGTCCGTGCCGAGTGTTCCCTCGGTCAGGGAGTAGAACAACTGGCAGTGAGAGGTTTCTAGAGAGGCAAACAGGTCTACCTGAGCGGCTCCAAAACGTCTCCAAAACCGCTGGACCGTCTGGGGATGGAGTCTCCATTCTCCCGGGAGCGTAGCTCGTGACAGCTCATCGGACGTACGGTTGAGCAGACCCAGAATGTGAATGGCACGAAGTGACCTCAGAACCTTCTGACTCCAATGGAGGAGGTGGCAGGCGAGTTGCAACATGCGACGGGAGTGCAGACCATCTTGTTGGTTGATTTACGCAACGGTCGCCGTGTTGTCCATTTGGACGAGCACGTACTTGCCTCGTAAGTACCCTTTGAGACGGTTCAAGCCAAGGCGCACTGCTAACAACTCTAGGCAATTGATATGCCAGTGCAGGTGGGGGCCCGACACCCTTACCCCGACACTGCGTGCCCGTTGTATGTTGCCCCCCAACCGGTGGTGGAGGCATCCGTGTAAACAATGGCATGCCTGGAGACCTGTTCTAGGGGCACTCCTGCCCAGAGGAACGTAAGGTCTGACAACGGGGTGAAGATTTGGTGAGGTGCGAAAGCACCAAGTCCCTGTGTGCACACAACTGAATGAGCCAGTCGTTGGGAATGTGAATGCCCTGTTCTCTCAGGGGAACAAGGGCTGCCTCCGCAACTTACGTGAAGACACAAGGCGACAGGGACAGCCCGGAGGGCAGGACCTCATACTGATATGCTCATCCTTCGAACGCGAACTGCCGAAATGATCTGTGGCGCGGAAAGATCGACACATGAAAGTACGCATTATTCAGGTCGCAAACCAATCTTGGGGACGGATGCACCCAAAGATGCGTTTCTGCGTTAACATTTTGAACGGTAACCGGCGAAGGGCCCGGTTCAAGACACGCACAACTTGTGAGTGGACCAGAGAGGGGTCTGAGTGTGCGGTGCAATGCTTACCTGGTTCCACAGGTTGGCAGAGTAGGGCCTTTGTTGATGCTCTCGAACTGCCCGCTGCTGCCTGCTGGCGAAGGAGGAGGATGAGTGAGGTCCGGTGCTGGGCCATTCGTCACTCTCCGTGCCCTCCTGGGACCCAGAGATATAGAAAACCACTCTCTCGTCGAGATTTTCCAGATCCTCCACCCGACCCTCCTCCGGGGGAGGGAGAGGTGCCTTCACCATTCCCCAAAGAGCAGCATCCTCCCTCTCTGGGTCACCCGTCCTGGGGCCTCTTGCTCTTTCGCTCACTGCCAGGTTTGACGGGGGCCTGGACGGGTGGGGCAGCCTGCTTCCACTCTACAAGGTGGGGCGAGACAAATGGAGAAAAGTCTTGGTAAATGTTATCAGTTTTACATAGGTTTTCACAAAGATCAACAGAGCCATTAATAGCTACAGATGATGGTTTAACAAGTTTGTTGATCTCAGAGAAAGGAGCTTTAGGTTTGCACTTGGCTTTATTAATGACAGTAGAGAGATAGGTAGAGCGTGCAGTGTTAAGTGCTTCTTTATATTTCACTACTGAATATGAGAAAGCAATAGCATGCACTAAAGAGTATCTCGTCAGGGCTCAAGTGGTTGAGTGCAGCAATAGCAACAGAAAAACTGTCAGTGGTTACAGATTTCAGGTTACTGTAAGATATAGTAGTTTTAGTTTTTGGTTTTACAAGGGGAGAGGAAAACCAAAGACAATAAGTTTATGATCAGAGATGCCCAATTCAAGACCCTGAGCACCAACATTGTCAACAGTGCAAAGCAAATCAAGAGTATGAGAATGTGAATGTGTGGGAAAATCAATATGCTGTGATGCATCAAAATAGTCCAAAACAGACAAAAAGTATTTTGGAGTATTACAATCAGAATCAACGTGTATGTTAAAGTCACCTAGCATTATGATTCTGTCATGCTGGGCAGAGACGAGAGTGAGAAGTTCAGTCAACTCAGAGAGGAAACTTGCATTATATTTAGGGGGCCTATAAATCAACAGAATCAGAAGTGGAGCAGGACCAGCAAGTTTATAGAGCCAGCGGTCTCAAAGCCTCAAAGGTCTCAAAGTAATTAATAGTGAAAGACATATTCTTGCCCAGTTTATAACAGCACTCACCAAAAAATAGTACAGCCACACAAGACAAAACCATGTTAGCCAGGCCCAGTTAGGTATGATCCACAAAACCATACAAGACACAACTCGCTAAACAAGTGGAAAACTTATTTACCGAGGCATCGAGCGGTGTGGGACCTACGGATAGGCAAGGGCAGAGGGCTCGCAGAAAACGGTAAAGTGGGGCAACACCTTTCCACGTTAGCCAAGCCCGGATAGGCAGGACCACAAAGAAACACTACTCAATGAGAAAGAGGAAACTTTACTCACTGTGAGTGCAGAGTGGTAAAGCAAAAACACAGGCAGAGGGCTCGCGGGGATTTCAAAAAGTGAGATGCTGAACTGAAGCTAGCAAAGCAGTCACAAAAATGTCAAAAACAGCAGTCCAGCAGCATAACAGTTCCAAACGCTCCAATATGGTGATGTCACTGTTTATTCTGAAGTTCAGACGCTTCGCCCAGTCATCCAAGCACTGTTCCATTAAATCAGAATTTTAAGTCCCAAGAAAACACATCAACATGAACGATTGACAACATAAAAGATTGACTAAGTAACAAAATAACAAAACAAAGAAACAAAAATAACAAACCACTTCGCGCACAGCATACTCTCACCGGAAACGGAAATGACGTATGTAACTGACGTATGTTCTACAAAAATGTACATGTCCTAATGCAACACACCTTTGAATACTGAGATCAAGGTGAGGAAAAATCATATAATAACTGTAACAAAGTTCATAAGTCGGGAAGAAGGAGGCAGGAACCGGCGAACATTTAAACAAACTTTAATAATAAAATAAACTCAAAATAGTGCGACAGCCCCTCGCGGACGACTGTCGCGCACAAACAAAACCAAAACACAAAATAAAATCCAGGCCTGGTCCTCTCTCGTCTTTCCCTGTCATCACTCCTCCTTTGTGTCCTTCCGGAGCTCCTCCGTGAGACTCGAGACCGGTGAGTGGCGCAGGTGTCGCGCATTCGCAATTACTCCACCGGCCTCGCTCCGTTCCCACGGCTCTCGGCCCCGCCCCTCTCGTCACAATAACCTAAAAAATATATTTTTAGACTTGCATTACAGAGTTGAGAATGTTTGGTCATTTAGAGGAAACAAATGCTGTTTTTCCACGTTTCCTTCAACCTCTTAGGAGGTAACAGTGCTGACTGTGACTGTCTAGTTTATGAAGGTGATGCGTCCTGAACACTTTCAATGTAAGAGGCAGATGAGAGCTGAGTAGAACAACCTCATTATCCTGTCGTTAATAGCCCAAGGACATGGCCAACTCCACTCAGCTAATGCAACAAGACACAGCGGTGGGACCAAGCAAACAGGTGCACATGAAATATCTGCTAAAAGCAACACAATAGTATCTGTAGCCTGCAGTGTGCTCTATTGCTCTAATATGTAATATTTTCAATAGTTTGACAACTCATTGAACACACATCCTTGTTTTATTTGCATCAAGAATACAACAAATTTTAAGTGGTAACCGATCGACAACATGATGCTGTTCAAATAAAAGGAAAAAGTCTTGTTAATCCAATCCTTTCTAGAATTAGTCAGTCAAATGCAACAGACTAAAGTAATGAGCTGCGATGTATTTACAGTATGAGAGTTACTATATTATTTGGCCCTGATTGAATTTAAGTCAGTAAATGAAAGGTTCTCCAATGTTCATCTTAAGGCAAGTCATTTCACTCGGTGGACATCTTTCAAATGCCTCTCGAGCATGCAAAAGAAACTCCTATTTCTTTAAATGGGGAAACATCAAATTCGCCAAATCTGTTCGATTAAATTTCAATACTTAATTATTCATTAGTTATTTAAACTGATGTGGTTATTGTTCAGTGGGCACATGCTTTGTTTATACCAGGGCTGTCCAAACTCGGTCCTGGAGGGCCGGTGTCCTGCAGAATATCACTAAATATCACACTTGAGTGGACATACCAAAATAAAATACAGTATGCCTAAAAATCCATTTTGTATAAAATTTACTAATATATTTAGATCTATTAAATATATATTAATTGATGAACAGAAATTAGTATTTCACTAACAAAATGTAACAGGGCTGACGAGACGTGAGACGTGTGGATCCATATGCAAAGCTTTATTAGACAGAGACGTGGTCATAAGACAGGCAGGGTCAGAACACGGGCAAACAGGTATATGGCGGGCAAAACACAAGAACAGTCACAGGGCTAGCGAAGGACACCGATGGGCAGACAGAATCGGAAGGGACAAGACTAAGGGAGAAATCCAAGAAACCAGGCGAAGATCAAGAACCGAGAAAACAGCTAGGGCTAGGGCTAGGGCTAGGGCTAGGGCTAGGGCTAGGGCTAGGGCTAGGGCTAGGGCTAGGGCTCCGTAATGTAGCTATCTGGGGGAAGATAAGCGCTAGACAATACTCGGCAGAGGGAAGGGATCAGAGTGAGTGTTAAATAGTGAGGGAGTGATATGAAACAGCTGGGTGCAATCAGTGTACAGCTGTGTGCAATCCGTGCTGAGTGCAATCAGTGCAATGCATGATGGGAAATGTAGTCCGGGGTGATGTGCAACAGTGTGTAGTGCGAGAGTCAATGCAATAGGAAAGGGTGACCTCTGATGGCTAGCAGATGAAAGTTCATGGACCGGATTCGTGACACAAAATGTATTTTTAAGATATGCTTCAAGATTTTGTTTAATCCTTTGTTTTTTGTTTTAAATCTGTTGTTGTTTTATTTTTGTTTAATTTCAATTAAAATATTTGATTATAGAATACTGTTAGTTTCAAGAACTACTATTATTACTTATTCCATATCGATATTGAATGTTTGTTGAAATTAATTGTTGAAAGTGTTATTTTGTATGTTTTTGCCTAAATTTAATATATGAGGAGATCTGTTGGTGTTTAATATTATGTTGGCACTGAAAAATCTGTTATTGTTGATCTACTTACATTTTTTACATTTAATCAATGCTAAAGTGTATTTCATCGATTTCACAGCTTTAAAATTTACTCAGTATTTTAAAGTGTAAAAATGTTTCACCAAAATAAATAAATAAATAAAACGATAAGAAAAAGAAAAAAGTACATAAATGTGTCTGTGTGTGATTGTAGATTGTGTATGCGTAAGTAGGGCTGGACGATATGGCAAAAATTTTCATCAGTCGATACGATATCGATATGAACACTATTAAAAAAAGCCTCGTAAAAACTGCCAAGAACGCCACAACAGATGTCTGTGCATACAAACTTATGAAAAATGAATTTGCCAAGTCTCTGACACCTCATATAAAACCAAATAATATTTTTGAAAAAAAAGAAAAAAAAACCCAGAAACCCAGCACTAATGTTCACCTTTTATTTGTATTTAGCCTTCATTCAAACAAGAAATGTGAAATTCTTTCAATCCTGCATTCCTGCATAACAGTAACATTTTGAAATATATTTTAAAATGTAATTTATTCCTGTGATTTCAAAGCTATATTTTTAGCATCATTACTCCAGTCACATGATCCTTCAGAAATCATTCTAATATTCTGATTTGCTGCTCAAAAAACATTTATTATTATGTTGAAATTTAGAATTAAATATAATTTTTTCAGGTTTCTTTGATGAATAGAAAGTTCAGAAGAACAGAATTGATCTGAAATAGAAATATTTTGTAACATTATAAATGTCTTTATCTTCCCTTTTGATCAATTTAAATCATCCTTGCTAAATAAAAGTATTAATTTCTATAATTTCATACTGACTCCAAGCTCCAAAAAATCTGTTTTAAATATTGATAATCAGCAAATCGGCATATTAGAATGATTTCTGGATCATGTGACACTGAAGACTGGAGTAATGATGCAGAAAATTTAGCTTTGGAATAAATTACATTTAAAATATATTCAAATAGAAAGCAGTTATTTTAAATAGTAAAAATATGTCAATTTTTTTTGCTGTACTTTGGATCAAATAAATGCAGGCTTGGTGAGCAGAACAGAATTAAGTGCAAACTGATTGTCTGCCAGCAGGAGGCGCTTTAAGAGAGGTTGAACAAATCAGCTCCGCTCATGAACACTCCTTTATTAGATAAAATAAAAATCCCATCGAAACTTTTCTGAAGATAGTCATTTCCCTTTAGAGATACATTAATATAAAACACCCGCGACAAGTTTTGATTTTAAAACGTGCAGTGATCATGTTTATTCAATGAAGTCAAACGCCACAAATAAATCAGTGTATGGTAATGTAGGCTATATCGAAATATCGGAAATGTGTTTAAAAACCACCGTTATTGAAAAAAAATATATCGCGAAACATATTGATATTGAATTATTGTCCAGCCCTATGCGTATGTAGGATGTAACAGAGCTGTTTGAAAGCAACATTCAGTGTTTGAGGATAATAGTCGTATACTAATTTAATCATCAGCCTTTCTACCTATCATAGCAAAACACTTTCTTTACAGTGATATTTCATGATACAATATTTATTTATTTATTTATTAGTATTATTTTTTTTTAATTCAACTCAGAAATACTACATATACAGTATATACTGCATAACTGTGTTTATGTGTATTTTTCATCCAATATATTAAATTGTTAAAAAATGAAAGGTTCTGTACCTTATCTTGTTTGATATACATTTCTACTGTCACATGCTGTCATACCACCCAGCCACTGCTTATTAACATGATAGGATGACATGCTTCTGGTAATTGCAGTTGTGATTGCCACAATGATGACAACATCAAGCAAGACACAAAAACTGGCCCGAGGCCACGTGCTGTGTAGCACTGCTTCATGGAGTGTGTGAATGCGTGTGTG
This sequence comes from Sinocyclocheilus grahami, assembly GCF_001515645.1. NCBI lineage: Eukaryota > Metazoa > Chordata > Actinopteri > Cypriniformes > Cyprinidae > Sinocyclocheilus > Sinocyclocheilus grahami. Next base: position 111,662 of record NW_015505737.1, read on the forward strand.
TCGCTCCGTAATGTAGCTATCTGGGGGGAAGATAAGCGCTTGACAATACTCGGCAGAGGGAAGGGATCAGAGTGAGTGTTAAATAGTGAGGGAGTGATATGAAACAGCTGGGTGCAATCAGTGTACAGCTGTGTGCAATCCGTGCTGAGTGCAATCAGTGCAATGCATGATGGGAAATGTAGTCCGGGGTGATGTGCAACAGTGTGTAGTGCGAGAGTCAATGCAATAGGAAAGGGTGACCTCTGATGGCTAGCAGATGAAAGTTCATGGACCGGATTTATTTAACATTTACATAATAATTGGCCAGCTATATATATATATATACTGTTGTTTTAAATCTGTTGTTGTTTTATTTTTGTTTAATTTCAATTAAAATATTTGATTATAGAATACTGTTAGTTTCAAGAACTACTATTATTACTTATTCCATATCGATATTGAATGTTTGTTGAAATTAATTGTTGAAAGTGTTATTTTGTATGTTTTTGCCTAAATTTAATATATGAGGAGATCTGTTGGTGTTTAATATTATGTTGGCACTGAAAAATCTGTTATTGTTGATCTACTTACATTTTTTACATTTAATCAATGCTAAAGTGTATTTCATCGATTTCACAGCTTTAAAATTTACTCAGTATTTTAAAGTGTAAAAATGTTTCACCAAAATAAATAAATAAATAAAACGATAAGAAAAAGAAAAAAGTACATAAATGTGTCTGTGTGTGATTGTAGATTGTGTATGCGTATATAGGGCTGGACGATATGGCAAAAATTTATATCATGATATATTTCTTAATTTCAGTCGATACGATATCGATATGAACATGTTGTTGTTTTATTTTTGTTCAATTTCAATTAAAATATTTGATTATAGAATACTGTTAGTTTCAAGAACTACTATTATTACTTATTCCATATCGATATTGAATGTTTGTTGAAATTAATTGTTGAAAGTGTTATTTTGTATGTTTTTGCCTAAATTTAATATATGATGAGATCTGTTGGTGTTTAATATTATGTTGGCACTGAAAAATCTGTTATTGTTGATCTACTTACATTTTTTACATTTAATCAATGCTAAAGTGTATTTCATCGATTTCACAGCTTTAAAATTTACTCAGTATTTTAAAGTGTAAAAATGTTTCACCAAAATAAATAAATAAATAAAACGATAAGAAAAAGAAAAAAGTACATAAATGTGTCTGTGTGTGATTGTAGATTGTGTATGCGTAAGTAGGGCTGGACGATATGGCAAAAATTTTCATCAGTCGATACGATATCGATATGAACACTATTAAAAAAAGCCTCGTAAAAACTGCCAAGAACGCCACAACAGATGTCTGTGCATACAAACTTATGAAAAATGAATTTGTCAGTGTATGGTAATGTAGGCTATATCGAAATATCGGAAATGTGTTTAAAAACCACCGTTATTGAAAAAAAATATATCGCGAAACATATTGATATTGAATTATTGTCCAGCCCTATGCGTATGTAGGATGTAACAGAGCTGTTTGAAAGCAACATTCAGTGTTTGAGGATAATAGTCGTATACTAATTTAATCATCAGCCTTTCTACCTATCATAGCAAAACACTTTCTTTACAGTGATATTTCATGATACAATATTTATTTATTTATTTATTAGTATTATTTTTTTTTAATTCAACTCAGAAATACTACATATACAGTATATACTGCATAACTGTGTTTATGTGTATTTTTCATCCAATATATTAAATTGTTAAAAAATGAAAGGTTCTGTACCTTATCTTGTTTGATATACATTTCTACTGTCACATGCTGTCATACCACCCAGCCACTGCTTATTAACATGATAGGATGACATGCTTCTGGTAATTGCAGTTGTGATTGCCACAATGATGACAACATCAAGCAAGACACAAAAACTGGCCCGAGGCCACGTGCTGTGTAGCACTGCTTCATGGAGTGTGTGAATGCGTGTGTGTCCAGAGAGAGTGCATGTCAGCAGCAGGACACAGATCCTGGGCTCAATCCAGAGCTGTTCTACACCACCAGTCATTTGTCAAAGGATCTTTCTGCTCTCTCAGTCCACAGCCCAGACTTTCAGCCAGACTGAATGATGGGAATCCCTGCACGACTGGACCACTGCTGAGAAGTACCTCAGCACGTTTCGTCTGAGCCTGATGACTCTCCTGTGACATCACAGTCAATTCACTGTCAATTGTCCTTTCTGTTGTCTCAGTTAAAGGAATAGTTTGGCCAAAATTAGGGATGCACCGATACCGATACTGGTAAAGTTCAGGTTTGCATGAAGCTGGGTGACAGCATGCCCAGGAGACTACAGGCTGTCATTAAGGCTAAGGGCTGCCCGACAAAGTATTGATAGTTGTGTAAATACTGTCATACTAACAGCTGTCTGAATTATTTTGGTTGATTGTAATCTATTACATACCTTTCTATCAAAATTATCTGACATTATCAAGCTGAATTTGTTCTGACACAGTTTAACTCTGAGTTCTTGTTATTTTATTACTATTTTCTAAACTATAGCGAATAAACTGTGATAATGTGGGAAATGTTGAAGGTGTCTGAATAAATTTTGGTTTGATTGTATCTATTTGATAAATTAAGTTAACCAACTAACATTATACATACCCTTTTGGTTTCTGTACCCAATATTAAAAAAATGTGCAAATGCAATAAAGATATCGGTATCGGTACTCGGTATCGGCAAGTACCAAAAATAAAAGTATCGGTATCAGGCGAGTACTGGAAAAAAAGGTATCGGTGCATCCCTAGCCAAAATGAAAATGTATATCTATTTTGTACTGTAACTGCTGACATTCATTTATTTTAATTTTTTTTTCAAACAGTTGATATAAACATCACAATAATCCACAAGTATCCCATATGATACCAGTTTGGTGATGCAAAAAGCTTTGTGTCTGTAAGGGACACAAAGCCATAATAGATTTAAATAAAGTAAATAAAAAGTTCATAAGCCATAATAATGCTTCCTCCAGTGAAAAAAGTCCATCCTCTGTTGTCCTCTCACATCAAAAACCACCAAAACATTTGTTTAGAACTGGTTTAGACTGTTTTCTCTTGTAGACAGTGCATGATCTTTGCATATTTCTCTCCTGATTCAGACGAGATTACTTTTTCACTGGAGAAAGTTTTATTAAGGATTATGGAATTTAGCTGTTAAAATGGTTAAAAACATCTTGATGGATTATTATTATTATTTTTTTTTTTACAAACATGCAGTTTTGCTTCTTCACAAGATGTTAATAAATAGAATGGAGTCATGTGGATACTTGTGGTTTATTGTGATGTTTTTATCAGACTCTCAATTAATAAATAGAATGGAGTCTTGTGGATACTTGTGGTTTATTGTGATGTTTTTATCAGACTCTCAATCTGACGGCACCCATTCACTGCAGAGGTTCCATTGGTGAGCAAGTGATGTAATGCTAAATTTCTCCAAACCTGCTCCAATAAAGAAACAAATTATTCTACATCTTAAAGTGTGAGTAAATTAACAACTAATTTTCATTTTTGGGTCAACTGTTTCTTTAAGTCAGTCTTGCTTACAGAGGAAAGTCTGGGGTAGAGTTCAAATAGAATGATGGTAATACAATTGGAGACAATAGAGAAGAAAATTAGCCTGCATTTCAGCTATGCCTTTTGTTATATTTGAAAGGATAAATAAAGATAATGAGTAGTGTAAAAATACCATGAACATTTTTAGTTTTCTCTTTGTTCACACTTTGCAATGGCTGCAATTAATGGTGGCCCGGACACAGGCTTTTTGTCGTCTCGGAGGGATGTGCTATATGATTGGTAAGTCAGTTTTTGCAGTTCATTCAAGTGTTTGGGGTGTTCTTGGAAACTGGCAGAAATATCCCTTTCAAAATGATCAAGCAATTAGATGTGTATAGGTGTAGTGTAATGAGATATTAGGATTGTGACTTCTTTATCAGTAGCAGCGATGTGTTTCTTATTTGATCGCTAAAGCTCAGTTTCAAACTATGCAGCTGCCTTCCAAATCACTGAGATGGAACCTTAAACATGACACATTTGGTGCATAAATAGTGCTCTGTATGGGAAATTTGATTCAGATTTGATAGATTCAGATTTCAATGGAAACTAACATAGCATGCTGCTATGCTAAGAGTGTGAAACTAATCATCTAAATAAGCACAAATGTAGACCAACTAGATTATTTTAAATGATATACCACTATTTTATAGCAATACTATTTGATTACTGAATGAAATGTACAATGTATGTTCAAAAGTTTGGGGTTGTTTTATGCTCATCAAGGCTGAATTTATTTGATCAATATACAGTAAAAACATACATTTGGAGCATACCTATAATGCCTTAAAATACTTTCTAGGCTTGTTTTCACAAGTGTCTGGACTATAACTTAGCAGATGGAGACAAACAAGACCTATGATATTTGAAGGTCACTAGTAGATCCTGTGGACTTTTTTTAAATGACTGTTTCAGTGAAATCTAAGCTCAAATATAAGCCTTCTTTGTTTTTCAGGCATCTGTTTCATTTTCAAACCTGGCATATTTGGATGCTGCAGTCTTGTGAGTGTGCGTGTGTGTGTTCTAGTGTTCAGAGAGAGTATGTCAGCAACAGGAGGCCGATCCTGGCCTTAGTCCAGAGATGTTCATGACTACCAAACTGAGGAGGACAGCATTTCTCTCAGGCCACAGTCCACTGGTCAAGCAGAACTTTAGCAAAACCACTCTTGAACTTCTCGACTCTGACAATAAACATTCATTCCAGTCATAGTTAGACACAATATAGTCACGTTAAAACAGATATAAGTTTTAGCATTATTTCATGCTACTGATCAAATATTACTGTCTGATCTCATTAGTGTTTGTAGGTATTTGTACATTAATATATTTGCTTTAGAACTGTAAAAAAGCGTATCCTTTATATTATATTATATATCCTTTATATTATATTATTAATGTATAGTTTGCTTGTGATGAAATCCTTTGAATTATGTTGAATATGGCACCAGAAATCATACTGAGCAGATTGAAATCATTATAATCAGGTAAACGGATTATCAAATAAAAGTAATTACACTTAGCATATTATTCTAATTTTTAAATGCAATAAAACCAACATAATTATTCCTTAAATTCTTTATTATATTAAATTAAAATTATTTGTCAAACATTTGAGTAACACTTTACAATAAGAATGCATTTGTTAACATTAGCTAACATAACTAACAATAGCAATTTAAACTTTCAACTTTGTTAATGTTAGTTCATAAAAATAAATTTGTTCATTGTTAGTTCATTTGAACTAATCTAGTTAACTAATGATTGTAAAGTTACTATTTGTACTTCTAGTGTTGTGTTCAAGTGTTAACATTTGTACTCCTCTAAAGTTGTTCATACATAAAATACTTCTGTTTTAGATGTTGCCAGGACATTAATAATGTATGTTTCAGTGTCTATTCGAAAGTATAAAAATGTATGTGTGTCAGAACTACGCTTTACATACAAATACATATGATTATTAATGAGATCACATTTAATATTATAACAATAGAATCAAGCACAGAGTAAAGGGCAAGTTGGCATTTGACTGCTGTGATAAATGTATAAAAGTTTGAGCTTGTTAAATGACAGAAGCGATGAACGGCAGTTCTTATCTTTGAAATATCGAAATGGTTGTGACTTCTGCAGAATAACACATTGTTGACCCCATCACAAACACACATATTGCATGAGCAGCTCAGCCTACAGACATGTTTTGAACCACTTGCCGTATCCCCCAAACAGATAAGCAACTTGCATAAGCAAGTGTTTCTGTCAAGTGCAGTTGGCATCACAGCTAGAAAAGGACAATATTTTTAAAGCACAGCACATGACAGCTTCACCAGTGGACTTTCCTTCTCAAACTTCAGGAAAAGCTTCATTTTAGTTTGACATTGAGTATGTCTTTGTTCCCCTTTGTTGCATGACTGTTTTCATCTTGCTTGTGAAGCTCCTTTATTTTATTTTTTTCTTGCACTGTAAAACTGAATACCAGCCTTTTTTTCTGTTTTCTGTTATTCCCAGAGAATCGTTTTGCTTTTGGACTTATCCCAAGTCAAAACAGTGTTGTCACTAGTATTTCATGCCAGATTGTCATGCATGAAGCAGAAACCATTCTAAGATACTGATTTGGTGCTTAAGAAACATTTCCTAAAATGCTTATTATCAATGTTAAAAACAGTTGTGCTGCTCAATATTTTTGAGGATTTTTTTTTTGAGGGGGGGGGGCTTATTTGATTAATGGAAAAAATTGTAACAATGTAAAAGGTTTTACTGTCACTGTCATATATATTGTTGTGAAACTTTAGTTTAGCAGAGTTAGAATATAAATCAACCTCCTTAACCATCTTGCCACACTGTTCTGTCTTTACATGCGTACACTAGGGATGTGCATCTCCATAACTGAGGCAGATGCGATACGCATCTCGATGCATAGCCAACGATACGATACATTGAAGATACATATGAACAGTGTTGGGGGTAACGCATTACAAATAACGCGAGTTACGTAATCAGATTACTTTTTTCAAGTAACTAGTAAAGTAACGCATTACTTTTTAATTTACAAGATAATATCTGAGTTACTTTTTCAATTAAGTAACGCAAGTTACTTTTTTTCCCAATTTATTGATTGACGGCTCTCCTGTCCCTATGTTGAGAGAAATCAGAAGATGATACTGTAGTTCTATAATAAATATGAATATGCATTCATTCATCTCACTCACACACACAAAAAAAACACAGATTCAGTGTCAAAAACCGATTAAAAAAATAATGCAACTCAGAATATGACATAAACCTGCAATAATTAAATGTTAAACAACACAAATATGCTTTATGTATTTAATCCCATTCTATTAAACAATGTCTTTGCTTCTGACCTTCGATGATCCAGTTCAACCATAATAAGCAAAAATGACTCTAGACAAACATTTGTGTGTCTTTTTTTATTGCTGAAGTGTTGAAATTTCTTCTTCTGCATTCTACTGTACGGACATAACTTTACTTTCCCTT
>NW_015505737.1:119151-141671 GCF_001515645.1 Sinocyclocheilus grahami
GCTAAGATAATGGCTAACAAATTGCTAGCATTAAAACGCAAGACTTGTCTATGGTTAGTGGAAGGTGCGAACACTCGCGTCCCATACACCGCACGACCATGAGTGTCTTTGTGAGCAGAAGTACAGCCAGAACAAACCAGCAGGAGGCAGTGCTGTAATATTTTCTCCTTTTATTCCTAGCACAGAATAAGATCTACACAAGTAATGCCATATCGCCAAGTCCTTCCCCGACACATCTCTCTCCATGACGGTAACATCCACACTTTTTATAACAAGGCAGTAAATTAACCAAACCCACCCGAACTAACTTAAACATAAACACAAATAACATTTCTAAAATCCAACCATCTTGCTTAACTAACACGTAATTCCACTCTAAACGAATACCCATAATGCACCTGGCTGCTAGCGCTCACTGCCGGGTCATTACAATACGATCGCATTTATTTCTTTGGTTCAGACAGACAGCAAATCATAAATTAACTTATGTGTCTTCTGACTTCTAACACCTCGAGGCCTGTTTCATAAAACAAGTTTACCGAATAGGCCAGCCTTATTTCAGTTAGCATGACTCACTGTCAAATGATTTGGTTCAATAAAACAAATTTAACAAAGATCAAAATCAGTCACTGTGGCAACTTATGCTGGAAAGCTAACCTGGTCCAGGCCAGGCAAAACTGTCAGACTAAGCTGAGCTCCTCTAACACCGAACAATAGGAATGCAATGATATTACCACTGACTCTCTCACATACTATCATAGCCATGCAGCCTTTTTCTCTGGTTTTATGACAGCTGTACCTTTTATAGTTAGAACAGATAGAATTATAACTTTACAATATAACATTGCTCTTTAAATCATTAAAATCACTAAACGAAAAGTTAAAATCTCTAAATTAAAACTACATTTTAACTGCTATAAGAAACACACATTAAGTAGTAATTAAGTAGTAAGCTTAGTAATTAGGACTGCATTAGCTTACATTTTATTTACCCATTACAGTAGTCCCTTTACTGTTACTGCTATCATAATAATACACCAATATGTAGGTTTAAAATTCTACAAAAGGCACATTTAATGTCCAACAACGAATATTTTAGCAAAATGCATATTTGATTGTGCTCCGTCTGTTTAGCGTGCATGTGCGCAGCAGCCCTCGTTCACTCGCGTATGCCTCACCCACTCCTGACAGCAAGCAAAATGGATATATTTGCATGACTTTCTAACATTTATAGAGGAAAAATATACTCATGACATGTCAGTTATGCACTGAGAAAAACACAACATCTCAAATGCATTAAACAGCACAAATATATTTGCTGTTTGCCATGGTGGATCGATTTGATCCATGATCGACATTAAGGGCTGCTTAAGATTAAGCATCCACAAATTAGTTAGATTGTGTGAACTGAACTTACATTGTAATTTATGGAACTGCTTTAGCCCCGATTGATTTGTTAGGTTATTTCAAATCAGTTTTTGGACTTTAATCCCCACTTTTCCTCAGGTCTCTGTAGTGTTGTTGTGATAGCCTACATCATATTCACGCGCAGCGGGGATGAGAGAATGCACTTGAGAAACAGTTTCGAGAGGAGAAATCAATCTACATATAAAATATTGGTCACTTTCTAAGCAATACAAGTGTAGCCATCCACTAGTAATTATATATAAATAAATAGTTTTTTACCAATGCAAATATGTTAGAAAAGATGCATCGCGATACAAATGCCAACTTTTATCCGATGCATACTTTTTAAACCGATGCATTACGTCGTTAACTTTTTTTGCCGAGCGAATCAGTGAATCTTCCCATCCCTAGCATACACACTTACATGCAATTGTAAATCCGGCCCAGTTTCAGTGATTGCTTACCTTACAATAGATGGCATTACATGCAATTACTGTGCCTTGGGTCTGAATGGACACTAAACTGGGCCAGACAGCTGGGCATCACAGCTGACATAAATGGCAGCTGAAGATTGACATCTTTTAATACCATGCTGCATAAAAGGCTAATCTTGCTCAATCAATGACCCATTGAAATGTTGTATGGAGTAAGGTTGGAGACAGGGGAAGCCTTCACTGACAGCCAGTAGTTCTGTTTACCGGTGCTGCATTCACTTCACAGTGGAGGCCATTTTGCTTTTTCAAAGACCATTTGCTTACACTGATGACTTCCTTCTTCAATTTTCAGTGCAAAGCTGTAAAGAACATCCTTACAGTTTTTGCACAAACTACAATTTTTAGTCTCTGATGTGCCCTCAGTGTCCTCAACCTCAGGAATTTTGGAAAACATTTAAATGTGTTAAATGCTATGCATGTAGATATGTTCAAGACATTTTAAGAAATAAGTAGATTTTTTTTAGTATTTAAATAGTATAGATTTTTGATTTCTTGAAAAAAGAGTTTTAATTTACTGTCCTTCTTTACTGTTCTTTTAGATCTAGTTTACTGTCCTTTTAACTTTTCTTGACAATTAATGGCTCAGTTGCTTTAATGATTCAATAGGGCTGTCAAAATGTATTATTATTATTATTTAATCCCCAGTGTGTTGTCTTTATGCCCTGTTTTTCTATTCTCTGTTCTCTATTTGTTTGATAAGCGCATTTATTTTGTGCATAGTTCTTGAATTAAATTCAAGTGAAGCATGAATAAATAATAGCAGAGAGAAACAAAGAGTTCTACAAGGAATTGTATTTATTGCAGTCAATTGCATATTCAAAAGTGTACAGATATATTCATCTTATTATGCTGAGAAATATCAGATAAGACTACAGACTTTATGTGCTCATAATAGATTATAATGAGTACTTTTTATACATGCACAATAAATTATACTATTTACTTTTCCATTCAAAGAGAAATTACATCTGTTTTTCTGTTGTTTTGTGAATGTGTTTACTGCATGCATACTCCATATCTTCTAGTCACTGCATTTTGGTGTGATTGCTGTCAGTATTTTGTTTCTGAGGTGCAGGAGTATTATTTCATAGTCAGTTGAGGACGGGACCAAACCAACCCATAAATATTAGCAATACACACAATATCTCCTGCTTATGTTCCAAGAGGTTCAGGAATATGTGGATCCTAAAAACAAGCATGAATCCAGCAAGATAAATAAGCATTCTTTTAATGAGTTGCTTGTAGGCCCATAAGGAAAAGTGATTCTGCAATTTCCTGCTTTGTTTCATCTTAATTATTTTTAATTTCAGCTGTGAGACTTGGACGAGAATGATTGTTTGAACAAATGTCTCTGATGCTTTTGAGGCCATGGGGTTCTACTTATCTTGTCCACACAGGTGGGAGTCAAATTATTTGCGGAGAAATACGGAAATGCGGATGGAAATCTGTTTGTTTGGTGGAAGTCCTTAGTTAAGCATTAAGCAACGAAAGCTCACAAGCATTTCTTAGACATGTAAAACGACAAGACTTTGAATGCAGTCTTTCACAAATCACATTCAATAACCGTATTTTCCCAAATGGAGCACCATATTTTGCTACAATGAATATTTTAAGAACCCATCTGAATTCATGAAATATGAAATTTTATGATTTATGTGTCCTTCAACAAATAGTTGACTTACTTTTAGTAAAATGTTTTGAGGAAACAGTCAGGGCCCTCATATTCAAAGAAACTAGTTTGTTTTGGTCTTTGAAATCCACTTTTTGACTGATACTGCAGTGCTGTCTCAATCTATAAGATTCGGTTTCCCTCTTAAAACTGTTTCCAGATTCAGCTCATGTGCATGTAAACATCAGAAGATTATTTTGAACAGATGGCACATCATACGCCATGAAAAGAACCAATAGCTGGCAGCATTCAGCCATGAGAAAGACACTTTAAAACCATAAACGCCAACTGTATCAGCATTTGCAACAGCTAAAACAGTAAATGGTAACATTCTGTAACTTCCTTTAGTGTCTGGAGATAAGTTATAGACAGATGCTCAAACAGACTTCACTTTAGAGGGTCACTGGACCACACAAAACAAAATGAACAGTGCATATAATTGTGGGAATGACTCAAAAACAAAACATTATTATGTTTTATGTATACAAACACTGCCCACTTCACAACTCAGAGTAAAATTACACAGAAAGTTTAGCAATTGAGACATGGATCAATTTTTATAATGGCTGCAATTCACTAAATTGCTGCTCTAGTGTGTCCAAGTCTGTTTACAAAGTTACAACAATCCTGTGCTTTTGTCTCTGTAAATAATTATTGAATAGAATAAACAACAAAATTATGTACAATTTTGAGAAGACATGGAAGTATTTGTTTGAAGTAGTATTTTTGTGCTCCGCTGCTTTCTTGTGTTTTCCCTGTTCGTCATTATCATTCATTATTGTTGTACTGTACAAAAAGCTATATTTAACTGCTCTGTTCCAGAACCTAGTGTGCTGCCTATGGGATGAAATTAGACTCAAAATGATTAAAGGGGTCATATGATGCTTTTTTGGAGATCATTATTTTGTGTATTTGGTGTAACAGAATATGCTGACATGCTTTAATGTTCAAAAAACACATTATTTTTAAAATACTGTACATTATTGTAGGTCCTCTCTGACCCGCCTCTCTCAAATGCTTTGTTTTCTACAAAGTCCCTCCTTTGACAAGCGCAGTCTGCTCTGATTGGCCAGCTGACCCAGTGCATTGTGATTGACCGAACACCGCAAGCACTTGTCGGAAATGTAACGCCCCTTACCATAATCGCGAGCTTGCCATCTAGTGGTTGCTGATTTTCTTTGGCTCAGCTGCGTGAGCTGTTTGTGTGTGGATTGGGCAAGGCTAAAAGGGCGGAACAAAAGTCTCAAAATTCAAATGAATCAAATAGAATCGACTCAGAAGAGACGTGAATGAATGCACGTGCGTCGCCTGATCCACAAATGCACATTTTCATCGCGACATGCACGAATTATGATACTTTAATACAAACTATAACATTTGTATTCACAAATATGTCTCTATTCGAACAAAATGCTGCACATTAATGTCATTCTTAACTCTGCAGACACCGGTTGAAAAGCATTTGTTTCAGTGTAGTGACGCACATTTGCTAATTTTTCAAATCGTGTACACCTTAATGAATTGCACTGGGCCTTGTTCATTTGTAGTTGTGTGTGGGGGGGGACGTAAAATGCTGTAAACTGCGAAAATGAAGTCTCAAAATCCAAATGAACCGAACAAGATCGACTCGAACTAGATGTCAATTAATGCATGCGTGTCACCTGATCCACATATGCATGGATTCCTTTTTGCATGAGCAATTTATGATATATTAATGCAGAACAGAAAATTTTTATTCACAAATATGTCTGTATTTGTAAAAATCGCTGCACAATCATTTAATCCTGAATTCCACAGACTCAAATTGAAAGGTATTTGTTTGTGGTTTGTAAGATACATGTATAAAATGTATTAAATATATACATAAATATATTTATGCATTTAACTTAACTTTAATTATGCTGCCTAACATATCTAAATTAACTTGATTTCTAAGGAAACATCAAATAAATAATTTCAGCAAAAGGCAATCCCATAGTGCACTGAAAAAGGGTGATGCAAAAATACATTTTAAATTATTAAAATTGCATAATGAATGAAATTCATTAATTTATTTAATACTAAGCTTTTAAACTGAATAATTTGTGTATATTCTTTTGCGAAGAATTTCCCAACACAGATTTCACAGTGGGTTTTTAACAGATTTGCTGCACTGTTCACCAGAAAGCTGCTTGGATTGAAATTGACTTTAGTGTTAGCTGTGCTTCATGCATCGATTTACAATTGACTATTGTTCCCTGTGACATTCCACTGAAATCACTAATGTGACTGCATCTTAAAGGGATAGTTCACCTACAAATTAACATTCAGTTATTATTTACTCAGCCTGGTGATGTTCTGGGACCCTTCTATTTTCAGTTCACTCTGGTTTGCCCAGAAAAGGCACATACGTTGTGAGAAATCAAGATTAATAAAAAAGTGACACAAAGTACAATACATGTACTCTCTTCTCTGAGGTGAATATATCTGTTGAGTTCATTGCAAAAAAAAAAAAAAAAGAAGTTATCACATTTACATCTGTCATCTGTCACTCTGACTCATGACAACTGGAGTTGCCAGCAAAATCAAAATCCAGTAAAGAAAGTAAAAGTGCACTTTTTTATATTTCTAGGTGTTGTATTTCATGTCATGTTTTTATTCATCTGGATTTCTCAAAATGGTGCACTTGTGCTTTTCCTAGGTGAGTGAACTGCTGCGCTAATAGGGTCTCATGAACGTGCACTTGAGCAGTTGTCAACAGAAGACCAACGGCCAAGGTCTGGATTTTAATTAAATAATTTATTACATTTCGGTTAATTTTTCATCAAATCATATCATGTACCCCCAGGACATTTGCAATATACGACATGTTGCATGGGACGATTTGGTGTTACTTTTGCTTTTTTTTTTGGTTAAAAATCTTGATGCTGGTCGCTATCCACTCCCATTATTTGGATGAGCATGAGCAGGATACTTTTTTTATTTGTATTTCTCTTTTGTGGTCCAAAAAGGAAAGAAGGGTGTATGGCATTAGAACAACACCAGGATGAGTAAATGACGACTTCATTTTTGGGTGAACTATCCCTTTAAGTCTTCCATTAGCACTATTTGTGAGGCAAGCTGAGGAGAGCTTTCCGGATCAATTGTTTATTCGGTTCCATTTCATTTAGGATGCTGCCTATGTAGGCAGTAGGATGTGTGCAACTCACTAGGTTTCGAAACAGAGCTGATGCATCAATAGCCAAAAAAAGAAGCACATGAATTCTATGACAAGTAATAAACATCTGGTTATACAAACACTTATGGCAGAACACTGATGAGGTTTGCGTCAAAATGGACTATGATCATTAGATTCCGAGGTGCACGTGTCTCTAGAGGGTCATTCACATTTTCCATATGATAGTGATCACTGCCCATTTCCAACACACGCTTATTACAAAAGCAATTACAGTTGATTTGACATTTAACACAGATCCGTTCAAAGAACATGAGGCTGAGAATGTGGTGCTTTCATCCAAAGACCTGCAACTAAATGATAAATTACAGCCTCTTGTGACAGACATTTTCATTATAACACGAATCAACTGATTCTGACAAGGGATCAAGGTTTGGCTGATTAGTATGAGCCAGTTTGCCTCTGCTGGTTGTTTGTCATAACTACACAATTCAGAATGTATTTATTTTTTTAAGCAACATATCACTAATATTTCATTATATTGTAACGTTCTCAGACAAGGACGAGGTGTTTTGATGCAAAAGGAGTGTTTATTTGGGCTGTTGTCGGCCACAACCCACACCGTTCACACCCCGACTTCTAAGAGAACTGCACTGGAACCGGTGAGGCACTCTTCTGACCCCCCTTCTCTCTGTTTCCCCTTACACACACACAGGGGGCGGAGCCTCTTTTCACATTCAACTCGAACATCCAATAACAGTTCGCAACACAAAAATGAATAAAGTGCATCGTTAACATGAAGCACATTGTTATCCCCAACACAACAACATTTTGGATATGCTACAATATTATTTTACGTGATTTACCAGTGCATGATTCTTTTTGAAGGGCCTTTAAGAGCATGAAATAGACGTGTCAGTGTTTGGATTTGTTTGCGACTAAACGCTACTGTTTTATATTCCTCGGAGAAGCTGCAAACCTTCTGAATCATCTACATGTGGTGTTCATGACAAGGTCAGAATGTAAAGAGCTGTAATGCTGCACAAAAGTATGTGGGAATAATTTTAAGGAGAGCAGTTATGGCCGCTTATGCAAAACCTGAGATTGCACGGTGGAATAATGTTTCTCCTCCTCCGACTTAACTAGAAACCCCTTTGCAAAGAGTGGTTATGGTAATTATGGCCAACTGTTCGGAATTAAAGCTAGTTTTCACAACATGAGACCTCTAAAAGACTGCAATTTTACTCCAGATGAAAATCATGGCTGTCTTTATTCTCAAAGCGCTGTCAGTGCAAACCTGTGAAACAACACAGCTGAAATATGTTTTTTTTCTGCTGTTAAGGTGTGAAAAATGACACAAATGCTCGTTAGTATTAGTATAGTTTAATTGGCCTTTGTAGATGTTAGGGTTCTGATGCACCAAACTGACGGCAGAGAACTGATGGGGACGAAGGCCGACTGTTGCATTTGAACACATCACAAAGAATATAGCCAGTGACCAATTAGCAGGTATGGTTTGCGCCTGCATGAGAGGAAATAACTGTCTTTTCCATGAGGTATCAATAGTCTACCTTCGTCATTCAAAAAGGGAAATCGAAATTAGGACTGCATAAATAAGCCACGCTTTGCTGTTTCTGGGTTCAAATGCTCTATTAGATACATAAGCAAACAACAAACAATGCTAATAATAATAAGTTTAGGTTAAATGTGCATTATGAACAAACAGTGCTCATAAATGGCTGTTGGGATAGCATTCTCAACTGAAACGAGTAGAGGCTTGGACCCAGAAACAGTATTCTATACATCATGACTTAACGAGCAGATAATGTTGATCACTTTCTTCATTCTAGACGGCTCATGTCGTTATGAATATATTTGCATATTAAATTGCTCAGGTAAGATGACATAAAATTAGAACAGCCTTTTTTCTGTGCTGTCTTGAATTGTTTGCTCCCTTTCATCACTTTCGCTTTTATTCTAATGCACTGATTTGTTCAGCCAATCAGAGTTGTCTCTTACTGATAATGCACTGACATCAATTCAACATGTTCAGTCAGCCAAAAAGCCACAGACAGGGTCTGAATAGTGTGGATAGCCAGCCATCAGCTTGGTGTGTCAGGGCCTTTATTGGGGCATATAAATTCACTTTTCAGATTATGTTGTCTGACCACATTTTTAATGAAGTAGTAAGTAGAATGGAAAAAAAGTGGTAAAGAAAATTAGGGAATATATATATATATATATTTAACACATTATTGTGCATTTTAGAATTTTCACAATATATTTTTTATCTATTTTTTTCAATTACATAAAATACAAATTTTGTATATTCATAAGAACTAATATACAGATTCATTTTATAATATAATTTTATTATTATATCCTCAAAATTAAATGATATGAATTTGTATATAAATATACACATTTATATTTCGTTTCTTTACAAATTTAGTGCTGGTCTAGCTGGTGGAGCAACACAGTCAATGTTGTTGAGCTTAGTTTCTGGTTACGGGAGGATCTCTGGTTAAGAAGCCTGGTAGGGACACCAGCATATCCATCTTAATTTTCAACGGGGAAGTGAGCTGTTTTCTGTAATTGTGCTAGACTTACGATTCATTAGCTGCTGGAGGGAAATAATGAGAAGAGTATCAAAGTGCAGTAAACAGTAAAAATGTATGCGGTACAAACCAGTGTGTTTATAATTAAGACAATACATAAAAATAATATGGTAAAAAAAAGAGAACAGTTTGCAGTTTCAAGCAGCATAATAATCTGTTTTGTACAGCTACAAATAACTGGAAGCTAAAATAACCAGTTAGCTGGATTTGATTGTTGACGATTTGGTATGATATTGGATTATTTGGTTCTCAGAAGCTCATCCTGGACTTGCTGTCATAGCAACAGGTCCGTAAGCTTAAACCTGCTCGGGAGAAGGCTTATTTCATGTAAACAGGATTAGATTGCATCTTTTTAAGTGGAACTGATATTTAAAATATTTTACACTCTGTTACAAGAGTACCCTACTAATCCGGGGACAATAATTTAAAATAATAATAATTAAAAAATGTATTTGAATATAATATTATAATAATGTTGTGTAATCTATAATACTATAGACACAGCCAGTTTTACTCATTGAAAGATTTATTTGTGATAAAATAATAACTTTATAATTGTATTAGAGTCTTACTCACATGCTGTACAGTTAATCGGAGTCGTGCATTCATTTGAGTGCTGACATCTATTGTGGGAGTGGCTTGATGGAGCGCAGGAGATGCAGATAACTTGATCTTGACCCTTAAGTAGCTTTTATTAATGCTGTCACATAACAAATCTGCTTCAGAGATAAAGTTACATGAATTGCTAATTACAACATTGAACTAAAAATGTAAAGCCTGTACAAATACTAGTAATCGTGAATATAAATAATTGGGAATCATGTAAAAAATATAAAATAAAAACAGTGCACATTTCATTTATCTATTATAACATTTATGTAGTTTTGTTCACTTGGCTGTTTCCTTATAAAGGTCCAGAAATGTGTCAAGCTTTTCATCAGGTGTCTTTTTTAATTATAGGATGTCATTACGTTGCTGTCTTGCCACCAGCCAATCGCTGCATTGCTGATCATGGTTTCGAGTATCGATACATCTGCCCTTTACGGGGAACACGAGAAAGCGCAATAATCTTAGACAACTTAATCCAGATATTTTAATCAAATCCGCAAGTTCGAAGAACCAAATTAGCCAGAGATCAGTTATCACGATTAGAAGATCTGGCATCTTTCAAATCATCTCAGATGTATTAAGCGAGGTACGAAGAACGGACCCCAGCACTGCTTGTGTTCAAGTTATCATCTTATACTGGTTAACATTTGTCCCATTCCTTTTCTTTAGCGACCTTAGCTGACCAAGCAGCTGAAATTACTTTCAAAATCATTTCCTTTGTCCCTGTACTTCTTCCATGCGGCCTGAGACACAGTGTATTCATAAATATTCAGTAAGGAGTCCCTGCCCACCTCCTAGAGCGAAAATCAATGGTGCAGTAATGGACCTGAATAGAAGCTTTGTTTCAAAAAAAGATTCACCCACCAGCATACCAAACATGAACACCTTGCTGATAGAGAGATCCATCGAGAAGCTCCGCAAGCTATCATCAGTGTAAAGAAAGAGGCTTGCTGTTCCTGAGTACCTGCAATTCCTGCAATAGGAAAAATGAAGTTTGTTTAACTGCATCGTACGTGGAATAATCTACTCCTGAATCATTACAATTTATAAGGAGGTAACACGAGACTGGAATGAGATGTTGATGAGATGTCAGTGTCTTTCGGTAGGGATGCATACAGGTGAGATAATTTTGTTGGCAGGTGATGGAAAACCCTGCTTCACTGTCATGTTTGTCTAGAAGGCCCTCTCATTATTATTTAAATTTATGAAAACGATTCAAAACAATCAATACACTGAAGATGTTTTTAGTGTTGTTTAAAAGTGATTGTTTGTAAAAAGACAGTGCAGGTTAGACTGAATTTTAATCAATTATTCCATGTATTTATTTTTATTTATCTGACATCTGACGTCCTATTAATCTCCTTTTATAAAATTATATACAGTATATATATATATATATATATATATATATATATATATATATAAGGGACCAGGACGACTGATCTGTGTAAACGAAAGAATGAATGGGGCCATGTATCGTGAGATTTTGAGTGAAAACCTCCTTCCATCAGCAGGGGCATTGAAGATGAAATGTGGCTGGGTCTTTCAGCATGACAATGATCCCAAACACACCGCCCGGGCAACGAAGGAGTGGCTTCGTAAGAAGCCTTTCAAGGTCCTGGAGTGGCCTAGCCAGTCTCCAGATCTCAACCTCATAGAAAATCTTTGGAGGGAGTTGCAAATCCGTGTTGCCCAGCGACAGCCTCAAAACATTACTGCTCTAGAGGAGATCTGGATGGAGGAATGGGCCAAAATACCAGCAACTGTGTGTGAAAACCTTGTGAAGACTTACAGAAGACGTTTGACCTCTGTCATTGCCAACAAAGGGTATATAACAAAGTATTGAGATGAAATTTTGTTATTGACCAAATACTTATTTTCCACCATAATTTGCAAATAAATTCTTTAAAAATCCTACAATGTGATTTTCTGGATTTTTTTTTTCTCATTTTGTCTCTCATAGTTGAGGTATACCTATGATGAAAATTACAGGCCTCTCTCATCTTTTTAAATGGGAGAACTTGCACAATTGGTGGCTGACTAAATACTTTTTTTCCCCCACTGTATATATATATACATTTTTTTTTTTTTTTAAAATGAAACATTTAATTTTTCTTTGCATTTAAAAAAAAGCAAAATTATTATTATTTATATATATATCACAAATGTGTTATTGTGCCCATGCTAAATTTAAGTCTTTAAAGTACTTATTTACAATGCTTCCACATTCTCTCCCACAACTTTCCCATCTCCTCACTATCGAAACAATTTGAAGACAACTTTTATATCCCACTCTGATTTTGCCTTCGCCCTCTGACCCGACCAGGCCAACCAAGCCTTGCAGGTTGGGTCCTGTGGGCGGACTGTATGGAATTACCCAGGCAAATCACACTGGATGAAACCTAGCGCCTGTTAGACTTCCTTGTCTGTGTTTATGCGTTGGAGTTGCATGGCTTCTAGGAGAATTTAGGGGATTCTACTCTTGAGGGGACAGCGCTGTAAAACATGGGTCAAAATCTGAGAAAAATGCTCAACATTAAAAGGTGAACTTCTTCCTTCACCTCTCAGAAAAGTCAATAAGTAGAATATCAAAAGAATTCAAATTATTTGCATACTTTACCGGTTTAAAACATGTCTCTGAAAATGACTGCACTAGTGCTAATTGTCTTTAAGTAATCTATACTTTTTATCTATAATATGAGTTGTTCCATTAATTTTAACCCCTAGAGTATTTTCTTTTTCTGCAAAATGCTAATTAATGTTATCGCACTGGACTAAAACCACGTTAAAACCTAATGACCTTGCTCACATAAGATCTAAAAACTTCCCTACAAAAATATTATAATTTTTCCCCCTTTTTTCCCACCTTTTTTCCCACCTTTTTTCCCACCTTGTTACACTTACAAAAATGACTGGCTTACAAAAAAATGCTTATACATTTCTCATTATGTTACATTTGTAGCGACTCAGCTCATGGGAAATATGAATAATTAACCATAACTAGTTATAATTAATTATGAATATTTTAGATCCGCTGTAGATATTTAGCTGACCTCTCAGGGTCAACTGTCTTGTCAATTCTAAGAACGTTAATTTCCTGGTTAAGGGAAATAACTTTCTTACTGTACAATTCTACAAATGTCGGGTGTCAGCATTGCTATGGATCCAGGGGCCTGTTCAGCTTCCTGGGGAGTTACAGAGTATTTGTTAAATCTAGCTAACAAAATATATATTGTGTGTTTGAGTGGTCCAGACGCTACACATTATTACCAAATATTGGATTCAGACTTTTTACTTTTTTTTATTTAGTACAGGTTTTTATATTTATTTCAGTTTGTTGCTTTTCTAGAGTAAAGCAAATGCTTTTTCACACTCAAGCAGATAAATATAAATGTATATGTTATTGACGATGAACATTCCATAGGATTGAAAGATTTTTACTTTAATTCTGGCTCATGAATAAAACGTCAATAGGCTACTTATAATTCCCATTCACGTTCAGGTTTTTTAGTCCCATTGGGCTGTAGGTGTAAAAACCTCAAAAATTATTTCTGTACAACACAGGAAACATTTTTGCCCTGGCAGAAGAGCGAGGGAGTTTTATCCCTGAACAAGACAAGTAATTATAGATCCCACAGCAAATGGTTTCACTGAAACTTTACAAATTGTCTATCTCAACAGGAGGGCAAAACTGTGGGCAACTCTTTTCTCTGGAGGATGAACTGATTGATTGTTGATATACTGGCCAATCTCTGAAGGCAAAAGCTTCATGAGGCTTTTCATTCTTGCAAAAATGAAAAAGGTACAAGCAGCAGCACAGTAAGAAATACACTGTTCACATTTTACAGAGTATGATACCATTGAATTTACAAAATGGCAACCTACACAAATCTTAGAAACATGCTTGTAAATATCACATAATGAATTCATATGATATATAATTAAATGACATTTCAACCAACATCCATTTCATGTACTGAGACATGTTTAACTCCAAGAATAACCCAAATAATTTATATTATCTGTTGATTCTCTAATGTGCGGTTATTTGCCTACCGTAACATGCACCTTTGCTTTTCTGCTTTATTGACTCATGTAAAGTCTTCATGCTACAGTTCAGTATTATTTAGGGTTTCTTTGAACTGCTCTTTGAGTATTAAGTTGTAATATTGTGGAAAGTAAACTGGCTATCATGTTGTGTATTCATGGGCCTTAAAAGGTGACCAAATGTCCATATTTTGTGAATATGAGTAAGTAATGACAGAGAATGTACTTCAGAACATTTGCCAGAGGTGCAATTTCACACTGGCATCAACGGTTGACAACAGTTGACAAACACTTTTAAGGAACATTAATATTTGTGCCCTGTGTATTTGCAATGTATTTTTTCTCCCTTTCTCTCTTGTTTAGCCAACCTTTGCTTAACATTTTAAAGAAAGCCTAAAAGACCTCTGGTAAAAATGGATTGTGAAATTAGATGTGATCTAGGCCCTTATAGGAATAGTTCACCCAAAAATAAAAATTTGCTGAAAATGTATTCAATCTCAGGTCATCCAAGATGTAGATGGGTTTTTTTCTTCATCGTAACAGATTTGGTGAGGTTTAGCATCACCTCACTTGCTCACCAATGGATCCTCTGCAGTGAATGGGTGCCGTCAGTATGAGAGTCCAAACAGCTGATAAAAACATCACAAAATAGTTATCCACATGATATCAGACTCTGTTTTGGGGTTTGTGTGTGTTTTCCTCCCTCCACGTGCTCCATGTTATTTTTATGCTCTTATTTGGTTTTCCTGTTCCCATTTAGTTTGATTTAGTTTCAGCTGTGTCCCATTTAATCTCCCTGTTAATTCCTTGATTAGCTCCTTTACTTAAACCCAGTGTTTCCTGGTGTCTAGCGTCCG
Source organism: Sinocyclocheilus grahami (assembly GCF_001515645.1). Taxonomy (NCBI): domain Eukaryota; kingdom Metazoa; phylum Chordata; class Actinopteri; order Cypriniformes; family Cyprinidae; genus Sinocyclocheilus; species Sinocyclocheilus grahami. The sequence goes on from NW_015505737.1 coordinate 134,007, forward strand.
GTGTTAAATGTCTTCTGGTCTCCTCGTTTGTCATCCTGCTTGATTTGTATGCCCGTTTATTTATTAAAGTCTGGTTGTTTTGAGTTCATCCTGCATCTCCTCATTTCCTCGGTGCCTGCTCCCTGTGAATCATGACACATGACTCCAGTACAGCAAGTAATATCTTGTGAAGTGAAAAGTTGTGTGTTTGTAATAAACAAATCCAATCCAAATTACTTGTGGATTATTGTGATGTTTTTATCAGGTGTTTGAACTCTCATTCTGACGGCACCTAATCACTGAAGTGAATCCATTGGTGAGCAAGTGAAGTAATGCTAAATTTCTCCAAATCTATTCTGATGAACAAACAAACTCATCTCTCAGGGTACATTTTCATAAAATCTTTGTTTTCAGATGCCTTTATATTTCAGCTCCACAAAAAAAGTAAAAATTCTGCCATCATTTACTCACACTCATGTTGTTCCAATGTGGAATGCAAAATGTAAAAAATTTGTAATTTGGTTTCTGATTACACTGAATATTGTGTTGTTACACTAAACAAGACACTCCGCTGAGCCCCTGACATCCTTGCTCATACCATCAGGAGATTAAGGCCTACAATTGTAGGGCTGGAAAAGCACATGAATGAATAGCCGCAAAGACTCCTACACAAGGCCAGATGGAAGCTTTCAGTTTAGTGTCTGATACACGCCTGCAACAGCTGTGTCAATCCACCACCGTTTGTTTCAATGTTTGGGCTGGAGATGATATTTGCATTTAAATGCACTTTTCTGTGAACACCTGTAATGCTTTAGACCCCCTGTTTTTGTCATCTGGTCAATGTCACATTTCAAAATGTCACTGATTAATTGCTATCTGTGTCTGCTGTGCTGTATCAATCAGTGGATGAGTGATCCTTTTGTCTGATTCCCATAATGGTAATGTACAGTCTGGCTCGGTCTCCAACTGTGGTATTTTTTATGAGGCAGTCATCTATATCATTTTGGGATGTTAAACAATTCATAAGCAGTCATCATTGAATCTGTTATTAGACCAGGATCAAATTACAATAGGCAAACACAAGAGTAAGGGAAAGATAAAATTAGTATTAGAGATTAATATTTGCCTCAAATACAATTAAATTTAACATGCTAAATGCCCCAGGAAAGGGGGAGAAAGTCTTATATCAATCTCCTTAAACAAAAAGGGGATTTCTGGATGAATATGATATTCTTAATATATGTAATTTTATTACTTTTGGTTATAAAGTGAAAGATTTGAAGGTTATATTTATCTATTTATTTGTTTCTTAATTAATTTATTATTTTATTCAGGACAAAAATAAATGTTCCCAAATATTATGTGTCAAGCTTTGTGGTCAAATATTGGAAATTGTGGCTAATATAACAGTCTATTCTCATTGTTCATACGTAGGTAATAGTACTTAATGTTTACAAGCACAAAACATACATTTTGATTAATGCTGAAACATACAGTTTGGACAAATTACTACATTTAAAATGTAAAATTACTATGTATTTTCAGCCAATAAATGTATAATATTTACAAATCTATTATATCATTAAGATATTTGTATCAATTCATTTTTATAATTTTTTCAATAAACTATTTAAATTTTTAGACCCCTTAACCTACCCATAAACCTAAACCTACCCATTTTTATGGCAAATATAAAAGATATACCATTTTAAAAAAAAGTCACTAATCCCACTCCTATCTATAAACCTAACCATAACCATTCCTTAAAATATGTACAGTATAAAGAAAAACATGACAGACAGACAAGTGCAATCATAATAATTTATTTACTGCAAAAATGACAAAAGCGGTACCAAAAGTATTCCAAATGACTATGTGTTGCAGTCGCAGTACTCTCTGATGGCATACTAAAGTTTTGGGGGGCCAGGTCCATGGAGTGGAAGACCTGAAGCTGGCAGAGCAGGAGGCCAGGGTGGAGCAGGTGGAGCAAAAGACCACCAGGGCGGCACTGAAGACCACCACAGCAGAGCTGACGAGACTGAAGATCCCCACGGTGAAGCAGATGAGCACTAGAGCAGTGCAGACGGGACCGAAGACCGCAGGGGCGTAGTCGAAGACCACCACGACAGATCTGGCGGAATTGGATACCATCACGGCTGATCAGGGAAAACTGAAACACACAGCAGAGAGAGGTTAACGTTGGCCTTAAGGGCCGTATCAGGACAGGCTGACAGTTCAGAGATGAACTCTGTGGTCGCTACGTGGCAGGCAGAGAGTTCAGAGACAGCATCTTTGGCCATGACATCTCAGACTGAGGGTTCAGAGATAGCCTCCTTAGCAGCAAGGAATTCAGGAACGGCCTCCTTGGCTGCGACAGGAAAGGTGAAGAACTCGGAGATATCCTCCTTGACTGTGACAGGGCAGACTGTGAGTTCAAATAGTGGCCTCCTTGACCATGACTGGACAGGCAGAGAGTTCAGGGACAGCCTTCTTGGCCATGACAGGACAGTCAGGGAGCTCAAGAGCGACCTCTGTGGTTGAGACAGAACAGGCAGGGAACTCACAGGCTGGCGCCAACAGAGGACTGAGCTCTGGGGCTTGAGTGGACTCTGGCACAGATCCACGGCCTGGAGATGGCTCTGGAGTGGATTCATGGACTGGAGCGGGCTCTGCCACCTCAGAAGTGTGACTGTCAGACACACAAAACGGCAACCGCAGTGGAAGGTGGGTGATCACTGGGCTTGAGAGCGCTGAGATCACTGGGATGTCTGCTGCTTGCACCAACATCAGCGGTGGGTCTGTAAAGCAGGGAAAAAACACAGGCAAAGGGTAATCCAGAGAAAGCAACCCTCTATATTGCAAGTAAATTTGCATATGCGATTAAATCTTCACTCTGGGCAACTAAATAATGTCTATAGTTACCCATTGGCTAATAAATTCTTAGATTTTACTTGCCAGTGTTTGTGAGAGGCTAATTACAAGTTTAGCATAAATATATTTTCACTTGCTGAACACTCAGACTGAGCGATTGAGAGTTTCGCTCTCCATCAAGCAATCTGTATTTCAGTTCAGCTTAATGGATGCGCAACGTATCTGTATTTGGCATACCTTAAACTCTAGTGTGAAGGCGCACGACCAAAGCCACTAGAAGGCAAGCCTGCAACCTTTAGCCAAAAAAGCGTAAACGGCTAATGCTAACGCTTCCGGTTTGCCAGTACGTGGGAAAGGAGACCAGAAACCATTTTTTTGAATGGATGTTAATGGAGGAGAGGGTTCACTATGCTGAATAAACAACTTTTTAGAGGAAACAGCTTATCATTTAATGAATCAACAGCCTATTGGCTAATCTCCAACATGTTCTACACTAAGCAATACTTTTGGATTGAACTATTTTTAGAGCTTACTCCTAAAAAAAAAGCTGTTTTATAAGAGAAGTCACTAACTTTTTGCGACAGGTGGGATTCAGCTTACAGCATTTCTCATTCATTCCTATGGTATCCATAAACGGCGACTGAGTGTAGCACAACTCTGACTGAAATTCAATGACGTTAAGGTTGTAATGTGATTGGTTATTAAGGCACACGTGATCCAAGTTGACCGTTACGCTTTCTTCAATAGTAAGTAATACAGACCTTCTCATCTCCCTATAGTAAGACAATCTCTGGCACGGCTCACTGTCGTTTTGCTGATAATGTTGTTTCTCACACATTCAGGGAGAGTCTTACATACCATGTAGAATCGACGTGCTACATGTATACAATATTCTTTGTTGTAATTTCCTGTCAAAATAACAGAGTTCATTTAGAATTATTCACCTTTTAAGAACAACCATAAGATACTGCTGGTTTCTTCGTTAGTGGGTGGAGCTAATGCGCAGATGGCAATCTCATTGGGTGGCGCTCACCTATTGTCGTCCCTGTTTTGATTTCAGCAAATCAGTTAGAGCAAATGCTGATAACATGGTTAATATTCATTAACCCAGCAGCTCATTAATCCTTAGTGCACTGTATATTGTAATTTCTAGTAGAATTAGTAGTAGTATTATTATCTTTTAATAATAATAATTACTATTATCTATGACCAACAATATCTTAAGCACCATCACCAGTCCTAAATTCAGTTAAAACGACAAATATGCATTCATACATGGTTACCAAGTTTTTGTACTAATCACCAAAGTTAAAATAATTAAATAGTGCTTAATTATCACAATATCATAATATAATGCTTGATTGACTGATGATAAGAGTGTACATTCAGATATAAGAAGCTGTGCCATTTGTCAAATCATTTGTCAAAGCACAATGGATTGTGGGTAATATTAGCCATTTGAGTGGGCACGGATCCACACTTCAAAAATCAACCTGAAATAGTAGACCATCAGGCATTAGAAGTAGGGGTACTGAGGGTGCTGCAGCACCCCCTGGAGTGTAGCCCACGAAAAAATTGAGGTGTTGGGGGTGCGGTGTTAAAAATAAATGAATGAACAATTTGTAAAAAAAATAAAATAAATAAATAAATAATTAATTTGTATATTCACTAACATTCATTGAAAAAAGTAGCCTAAGCCTGACAAGAAGCAACGGTTAAACATGAGTTAAGTTGAATAAAATTGACTGTGAAAGTCATTTCAACTTATTAATCTGATTTAAAAAAATCATTTGTTGCCATGATTTTTTGATTATGTTATTACCTGTAGCATGTCTGTGCCGTAACCAAATTAAGAATTAACGACCATTTCTACAGACATAGCAAAGAGACAGCAGAGAAAAAAAAAAAAAAAAGTTGCGCTTTTGGATCCGCTATAGGCCGTTTCTCAAACGGAAGGCTGCATCCTCCGGAGGTCACATTTGCAGGCTGCATACATCATCAAGTCTGGTTTATTAACCAAGCATTACATTCGCGAGTCATAAGCATATTACAACAATTTACGCTTAACTAAGAATAATGGTCAAATTTATAACTGTTAATATTCTAAAATAAGTTCTTCTTTATGACTTATGCAGCCTACAAATGCGACCTCCAGAGGATGCAGCCTTCCATTTGAAAAACGGCCATAGTGTCTGTCTAGTGTCCCCACCCGCCTGCACTCACGCCCGCCCCTTTTTATTTCTCAGCCCCCCCTACTCAAAATACATTCCCGCGGCTATGCCATCAGGGAACTTTTGGCATACTATTTTCAACATACTGTGCTTTGGGACACACTTATTCTAATCTCACATACTATTTTTTTACTATGGATAGTATGAACATTGGGATGCAGGGATGGTGAAGAATATAAGAGAGATTAAACACAATATCTGATTCAAACACCTTCCTGAGACAGACAGAAGGCTGAAAGTGTGATGGATATATAATCAGTATAATCAGAATCATTTTTTATTTTCTTTTAAAGCTGTGAGGCATTCAATGCCTCATACATTCTTACATTCAATGACAGTATACATAAAAAAAAAAACATTTCTGTGTGTGCGCAGTGCAGTTTCTGGTACTCAAAATTTAGTATTTGGGCAGACCGTGGTGAATCAATAACACCTACCATATATATATATTTATATATTGACTTGCAGAAAGACGATTCTCTGCAGATCCATCAATCAATATTGCGTTATCATAATTCCCACACGGTGACGGTAAACTTTTACTTTCTGCCTCATAATACATGTATGCGTCAGTTTATTATATACAATATCTGCATTGTCACAGTAGAGTGAGTTTTCAGCGAAAACATTGTGTATTAATCTCATACTGCCACTCTGAAATAGACTAATTGTGCGCGTGGTGCATGGATTAAGGCGCGTGAACCAGGAATCCAGACGGTCTATTCAGTGGGAGCGCTGACAGTTAAAGTCCATTTCTGATTTTATTGTTGTTTGTATTGTCATGTTGCAGTATTTTATTTAATAAGTTAAGTTATATTTATATTTTTGATATTGTATATGTTCTGTTGGTGGTTGGTGGGGTAGTATCACCCAGGGGGATATTTTTTTAAATAAAAAATATCCATATAGACCAGAATACATAGACCAGAAGGTGGGAAATCCCCCCCTCCCCCCCTACAAATCGCACCCTGTATATTATGTGTATATATATACAGTGGGTACGGAAAGTATTCAGACCCCCTGTTACACAATGCACTGATTGGACTCACCTGCAGTCAATCACACACACACTATATTACACCCACTCAGGCTACATCCACATGAAGCCAGAGCTTTTCCTATCCGATCTTTTTTCCCCCCTCGTCTCAAGAAATATCTGCGACCGTATACATGCCAGACCAGTATGTGGCACTATAATTTTGCCACAGAGATACACTAAAAACGGAGAAGAAGACTTGGACTATGCGCATAAACCTTGCGTGTGGTATACAAACGAACATGGAACAATACATTTATTAATCTGTGTTAATGTTAGTTAATAAAAAGACAATCGTTCATGTTTTTGTTGCTGTTACGTGACGTAGCGGTGTCTGACTAGGGGCGAGACGTGGGCTGATGACGTCATCGTTTCAGAAAATAAACGGATTCGCTGTCCACACGAAAACGCAAGGGTGGTGTTTTCAGATTTATCCACTCTGGGACCTGGTTTAAAAAAATATTGGTTTCACTCTCCCAAAACGCCGGATCCATGTGGACGAAATGCCTATACGATACAAAATGTATGCGTATACAGCTAAACGCGCCTCCGTGTTGACGGGGCCTCAGGTCCTTTTCAAACTGCCGAGTATTGTTTAGCGCTTATGGCTCACCTAGTGATAGCTACTCTACGGAGCCAGTTCCCAGTCCTTATATAATTATACAGTATATAGGTTATACAGTCCAGTTGTATAACCTAACCAAAGTGATATGAATTAAAGTTGTTTGCTGTCAATTCTTACAGTTGCACAATTTGTATAGTATAATTTACAGTATTGACAGAATGCTGTTTATTCAGACATATAAAACTGTTGGAAGTGTCAGATCTTCATCAGTTGGAGGCAAATTTGATAGATATTACAAAAATTCTGAATTTTAAAATGTATGTCTGTGACAACTGTGCATAACAGTACAATATGAACAAAAGTAACCTTATTAATTGCGATTTTCCTACACAGTGTTAATGATATTGAAACATTTGAGGGGGATGAAGAGGAGGACCATTCATTTTCTGATCAGAACACAGGAGAACAGTAAGTCATCTATCTAATGCCAACAGAGTGAAAGATAGTTACTGCATAATGACTCAATTGCTACATTTGCATACACCCAAATTATCTGTTAGTAATGGGATTGGTACTGTAGCTCAAATACCTTGCACACATACACAGTGCTGGGATGAATGTTTACTAGAGCCCTTTTATAAGATCTCTGTGAACCAGATACAAATTTAGGGTTCATATAAACAACTTTCAGAATCTGAAATCGGATTTATTCAGATTGATGAAAATTTGTGTAAACCTACACATTGACAACCTTGATACTTATTTTTGGTCTTCATATTTTTTTTTCTTTGTCTCTTCTATCCTAAAACAGATCTAACAGTGGTTTTGTGGCACTGCAAGACCATGATTACCTGGAAACATCTCCTTCCACTGAAGAGCAGCTGAATGCAGCACAAAAGGAGATTGCTCGTCTGACAAAAGAAAATGAAAATTTAAGAAGTCAGTAGTTTTGTCTACAAAGATTCCAATGTGAGCCCAAGCTG
>NW_015505737.1:142796-164688 GCF_001515645.1 Sinocyclocheilus grahami
TTTTTTTCTTTGTCTCTTCTATCCTAAAACAGATCTAACAGTGGTTTTGTGGCACTGCAAGACCATGATTACCTGGAAACATCTCCTTCCACTGAAGAGCAGCTGAATGCAGCACAAAAGGAGATTGCTCGTCTGACAAAAGAAAATGAAAATTTAAGAAGTCAGCAGTTTTGTCTACAAAGATTCCAATGTGAGCCCAAGCTGGTCATGTTTTACACCGGATGTAAAGATGATGAAACCCTCAAAGCACTCTACCAGTCTCTTCAACCTACAGCACAGTCTCTGGTGAGATGGGTGAAATGCAAATACTTAATAAAACAGAACAGACTGTAACTGCTGGCTTTCAGGCTCAAGATATCGGCCTCTTTGACCAGTTTTTCTTGTTTCTCTGCCGTATGAGGCAGGGGCTTCTTTCCGCAGATTTAGCAGTAAGGTTTAATATCTCAAAGGCCACAGTCAGCAGGATATGTATAACTTGGGCTAACTACCTGTATTTCATGCTTGGTTCACTACCAGTATGGCCAAGTAGAGAGGCTGTAGATGAGCTAATTCCACCCTGCTTCAAGAAGACCTTTCCAAAAACACGTGTTGTGCTAGATTGTACTGAGTTCCATATTCAAACAGCAAGTTCAAAAGTTCTGAACACCATGACATACTCTCATTACAAGGTAAGCACAACTTTGAAATCCCTGATTGGCATCACACCCTTTGGGACAGTTAGCTTTGTAAGCAATCTATACACAGGCTCCATCTCTGACAAGAAATCACCAAAGAGTCAGGCATTCTGAAACTGCTTGAGCCAGGTGATGAAGTAATGGCTGATAAGGGCTTTCTTATCAAAGACCTCCTTGCTGACATCAGTGTCAGTCTTGTAACCCCAGCTTTCACAGGGCCAAGCGGACAATTCAGTAAATATGAAATTACACATACCCAAGAGATTGCCCGCTTGAGGATACATGTGGAGAGGGCCATCAGACGCATCAAGGAATATCACATTTTTGATGGTGTCCTACCCCTTTCACTCTGTGGTTCAGTCAACCAGATGTGGACTGTTTGTGCTCTATTGACAAATTTCCAAGGACCTCTATTTTAAAGAAATAGTTCACTCAAAAATGAAAATCTGCTGAAAATGTACTCCCCCTCAGGGCATCCATGATGTAGGTGAATTTGTTTCTTCATTGGAACAGATTTGGAGGAATTTAGCATTACACCATTTGCTCAGTATCTTTGGTGGCCTGAGAGTAAGTACATTTTCAACAATTGTCTTTTTTTTTTTGTTAAACTATTAATTTACTCCCCAGACCTACATTTTAGCTTACAGTTAAAAAAACAAAATGTACATAAATGAGGAGTCATTTAAATGTTGCTACTTTGGTTTATTGTTGTAATTTGTACAGTAGAAAGACAAATATACAATGGATTTAATTACTGAAATAAAAATATATATATTTTGTACCCATTAGCTTTCATTGGTTTTAATCTAGAAATGAGTTCTAAAACTATGCAAATATTTATTTAGTACTTATGTATACAATACAGTGAAAATCTATTATACATAGCAATGACAATATTTTTACATTGTTATTTGTTTTAATGTAGAAATTAATTGTTCTAAAACTGTACATATATTTACTTAATTATCGAATTTGTGCATTGATTGTTAAGTGTGTTTGTGTGCGAGTTAGTGTGTGTGTGTGTTACTCACTAAGCACAGGTTGATTTATAAGCACAGGTTGGGCAGCTGATAGTTGAAAAAAACAAGTCTAATTTAGTTTTTACAGACTCCCACTTCTCTTCATTAAAGTCAATGTGCTCTAGATGGAAGTCATTTCTGGATTTGACAAAAAAGTCACACCAGGTCATCCCTGTGATTCCCATTTGTCCCATCATCTGATAATGATATTTATGGCTGATTTTCAGAGCAAGCGCACTATCTTCTTTTACAGAAAGGTATTTGCATTCTAGTACACTGTTTACATCAGGGCACTTGATTTCAAGCAACCCCAGAGCACCAGAACTGTCAACCACCTTTCGATCAGGAGATGCGCCTAAATGGGGGGCATGAGGATTTATGACAAAGCCACAAGGGAAAACATGATTGCCGGTTTCCTGCTCATATTGTGCAGCTGCATCTGGCTCCAGTTCCAGGCCTCTCTTCATGGCTTGTGTCTGCACTGACCTTTTCTGCTTCTGCATACTGGTGGCAAGCGTGCTGAAGTCTGCAACTCGTGAGACTATTCTTTTAAAAGTGGATGAAGTCAGACGCTGGGAAAGAACACGGTGCCATATCTTACTGTCACTCTGTACGCTGGTTTCTTTCTCTAGTGCCTCAGCATCAGAGGGTGTAACAGTCATACCTCTATAGAAAGTACTCTCCTTCTCATTTTGAACTGTTGAGTAAGTGCACGGTTGTGGTGGCAGAGGAAAAGGTGGGTAGGGATCAGTGGTTGTGGTGGGTAAGCCAACGGCTTGGTACGTCAAAGCTGATCCATGGGGCAAAAGTCCAAATTCCGATTCAACTTTGTCCACTGGGTATTTCCTTGATGCCAGCAGCAGTTTGTACATTTGGCTATTGCTTCCAATTTTAGGAAGGTTTTCACAAAGGTCATTAGCAAACTGATCACTTGGTAAAGGGATTGAAATAGGACAGTAAATGTTGGGTATGATTCCATGACGGGATCTTTTATAGGATGTTTGTGGTGGATCAGCTGTCGGGGGCTTTAATTTTGATATTTTTACTGTATTAATAGGTTTAGGGGCTAGACCCATAGAACGTAAAGGAACATGCCATGTCTGTGGTAGGGAGGTTTTACTAACAGTAGGTGGAATGGACTTATATATCAGTTTGATATAGTGTGCCAGGGTATACAGTAACCCAATCTGATGATTGCAGTGACCTAGGCCAGCTTTGCAGTTGCACTTTGACAGGCCAACGACGAAGGAACCTTATAACAATATTAATGTCCAGCATGTTGTGGGAAGTCAAGGAACATTTCAACATTTCCCCCCAAAAATGGAGAGGTTTGCTGGTTGTAGGAAACAACATGGTAAGTTGGCATCTGTATAGTGATTGTATTTGTGTTGAACTGATGATGCTAAATGTTGGATGTACATGTACATAACATTTTCAGCATCAATACTCCTGTCTTCAGTGTCACATGATCCTTCAGTAATCATCCTAATATGCCAATTTGGTGTTCATTTATTATCAGTTATTGATGGTGCCCAATTAATAATAATGGTTTGTGTTCTTGTTCTAATTATCAATGCTAAAACAGTTTTTTTTGCTTAATATTTTTTGTGGAAACTTTGATACTGTCTTTTATAAACAGAAAGTTAAATGGGCAGCATTTATTTGAAATGGAAATGTTTTGTAACATTATAAACGACTTTGTCACAAAAATTCTGATTAATTTATAAAATTATTATTGCTACTATTATAATTAAGGTATGTCAAACTGTCAGGTTCTCCTAAAACCAGTGTCACTGAAAAAAAGGTGATGAATTCAGTAAAAAAAAAAAAAAAAAAATGATATAGTGTGCCAGGGTATACAGTAACCCAATCTGATGATTGCAGTGACCTAGGCCAGCTTTGCAGTTGCACTTTGACAGGCCAACGACGAAGGAACCTTATAACAATATTAATGTCCAGCATGTTGTGGGAAGTCAAGGAACATTTCAACATTTCCCCCCAAAAATGGAGAGGTTTGCTGGTTGTAGGAAACAACATGGTAAGTTGGCATCTGTATAGTGATTGTATTTGTGTTGAACTGATGATGCTAAATGTTGGATGTACATGTACATAACATTTTCAGCATCAATACTCCTGTCTTCAGTGTCACATGATCCTTCAGTAATCATCCTAATATGCCAATTTGGTGTTCATTTATTATCAGTTATTGATGGTGCCCAATTAATAATAATGGTTTGTGTTCTTGTTCTAATTATCAATGCTAAAACAGTTTTTTTTGCTTAATATTTTTTGTGGAAACTTTGATACTGTCTTTTATAAACAGAAAGTTAAATGGGCAGCATTTATTTGAAATGGAAATGTTTTGTAACATTATAAACGACTTTGTCACAAAAATTCTGATTAATTTATAAAATTATTATTGCTACTATTATAATTAAGGTATGTCAAACTGTCAGGTTCTCCTAAAACCAGTGTCACTGAAAAGAAGGTGATGAATTCAGTAAAAAAAAAAAAAAAAAAACACTAGGGCACTTGAACTAGCTAGCGAACTAACACACTGTCTACTCGTACACGTTACCTGCACCATGTAAGGGGTATAATTTTTTCGCATTGAGCGAAATGCCCTTGCCCTCACAACACAGCCTGCCTCACTTTTCCTGACTGCAAACATTGGAAAAATATTCGAAATACATAACATTAATGATTATAACATAAAATATCCTGTTGATGTAAAAACGAAGAACGAAATTAACCCCCCCCCCCAACAAAATCAATATCATCCCTGGGAATTTTACATCAGGCAGGATGGGTCTGACATACAACTACTATTCAGCTGCACTCAGATGGAAAAGAGTTGCTCGTTATCCCAGTAATAGAGTAAGAGCGGGCTGTTTTTCCTGAGAGGCAAAGATTGAGATCCCATTACTAAAGGACCCTGGACTGTAGCCTTTAAAACCCACCCCACAATATGACCATAAATTGATCCTCTCCCGCTTGTCCTCTAAAACACAAACTTGGCTAGAGCTAACTGTTGAACTGATCTGTCTAGTAAATCAGATCCCTTAAGCTTTTTGTGGTTTGACAGCATAGAATAAATCGTCTCGGGTTACTTATGTAACCATGGTTCCCTGAGGGGAACGAGACACTGCGTCCTCTAGGGGTCGCTATGGGGGGGAACACCTCGTCGTGACCCGTGTCTGAAGCCTACATTGAAAAAACACCAACTTGTTTGGCCGGCGACAGCCATGACGTCACTACCGTCGCAACTAGTACAAAATAGGCGCCGGTAGCGCACATCATCACTTCTTCGTCTGATCCTTGTGTCCGCAGCATGGCACAAAAACTAGAGGACGCAGTGTCTCGTTCCCCTCAGGATTTTGGGAATCTGTTCATCAGCTCATCCCTAAAATCTCTTTCTGTTTGCACAGTTTATTTTTGTACCTTCTCTCAAATCTCCTGAGCTCCTATACTTGCTAATTGTCTCAATCTAATGGTATTACGTAATTGGTCAAGAGTGCACTTGATACACAGATTGTCCTGTACATGTGATATGTAGAAAGATTTTTTAAAAATTTGTTTTCGACTTAATAGTCCAAGTCTGTTAGCGTTGCGGTTATCTGTATGCTAGTGTACTCCTAAAAGTTGTGAACATTTTAAAAATTAAAATTAATTTTCTTTCTGGAAAATGGACCAAAAATAGTATAGAGCATCATGATGTAATGCCTGGTTAAGCAATGATGAACACATTTGAGCTTCAAAAGATAATCTTTAAAGACTACAATGCTTATTTCTGAGTAAAAATGGTAAATTATCCTCATATTAAAAAAAAATAAAAAAAAGTAGACAAGATGCTACGCAAACATTGGATTTAGACAGTGTCTTGATCACTTCATATATCCTAAGACAGCGTTTCCCAGCTTTTGGACATTGCCTTTGACAGCCTTAATGATGATGCTGCCATTCATCCCACTGATGACTGTGGCCTCTTCAATAGATCTGTCAGCCTAGGATCTAAGGTTGAATAGGTCGAAAATGGGTTCAAGAATGGGTTAATTTTCTTTCTCATCATTCTCTGGTTGGCAGGTCTGCTGGTGTAGGTGAAGATGGTGGTGAGAAATCATCCACAAATTAATGTATAGTGTTTTTTTATTGATTTGTTTATGGTACAGGCGGTCAAGTGTGGCTTTTCCTTGGCCAGGGTTTTCCAAAATGTACTTTGAGAACCTCTGGGGGTTTATGAAGGAGTTGAAAAGCTAATAAATAATCACATGTTATATCCCACCTTGGGTTTTTAATTCTAGCCAATGAAAGTTCCCTGATATTGTACTGACACTCAAGCAATGGTGGGATGTGCATCAAATCTCCTGTGTCAGCTGGAGTCTTTTTGAAGAGTTCATGAGTTGTTTGTCAGAAAACTTTGCAGCAGGCTTTGATATATCACAAACCTCACACTTGTCATTTTTAAAGAAGCGCCCAAGACATGTTTCAGCAAATAAACATGTCACCTTTCACAACTAAATTACTCAGCATGTAGTTACCTGCTGTACACTTCTTTTTCGTAGTATTGATGTCAAAGTAAACTGAGAAGTTCTCCGTGTCTGGGATAGTTATTGTTCATTTTTTTTAAAGACTTTAAATTTAGTTGACACTCCCTGATTTTATTTAATATTAAGACTTGTGACTTATGACTCTGCTTGTAATTAAAAAAAGTCATATTAATGACATATTTAAGTTTAAGGTTTAAGTTCAGATTGGTTTATTAATTTGAACTTAAACCTTAAACTTAAATATGTATTTAATATGCAAATATGTAGCTCCTTTCCTTGTTTACACTGACCTGCTGTATCACATATTTACATATTAGATAAATATTAAGTAATTAATTTAGATTTAACATTTCTATTTATATATATTTCTATTTAGATAGTTGTATATTAAATTGCAAGCATGGAAGAATATGACAGATTTGAAGCACACTTTATTTGGCTCAACACAAGCTTTAAGGAATAGTTAATTCATGAGAGATTATGTCATTATTTACTCTCTCTGTAAAATATGACTTAGTACTGCAAATGTAAAAAAAAAAAAAAAACATTGGTTCCAGGCGGAATTGGGCTTCTGATACAGTGGTTGAAGGTAGGGTTACTAAAAAACACAATCCTGCTCAGTCACCATTGTCCTATTGTGTAATGTAGCATACTTATCCTCCAGTCCAGAATGCCAGAAGTCATTTTGGATATAAAAAAGATAAATGAGAACTAGCATTGTCTGTTCTGTCTCCATCCAGTGTGTTCCACCACAAATCATTTGTTTATTTAGAAATGTGGTATATAATTTAGTAATTGGCTTCAGGGCTAATCTTTTGGATTCAGCTGTTTCTGGCTGTTTCTTTGAACCTAGTTTGCTCAACTATGTCTTGTTGCCATGTCTGTTTTTTTTTTCTTTAATTCTCCATTTTCTGGAAACCACTCTAGTGTTCAAAAGTGGTGTAAAACTGTGAGCCAGGCAACTCTTTTCACATGTAAGTGCTTTGGGTAGCAAGCAATTATTGTTTATGGTTAAATTATAGTAATCTGTTTTCATGGTAGCTATTAGTACATGTAAGACAAAGATGGAAAAACACAACGGTTAACATGCCACCAGAGACGTGTCAACAGTAAGGCCACAGAAAGTCCTGTTGAGATGATCAGTTGCAGTTTTCACCTTACTTGCAGCATTATTATGCAACTCAGTAGTTGATCACTTTTAAACATCCTCAGGGTGTGTCCTCTCCCTACAGCCCAAAGTTTTCTAAGAGTAGTTTTATGTGAGTACCCTCTGGCAATCTGCATTCCCGGTATGCAACACCACCTTCTCCCTGATTGATTCTGACGCTGCCTTCTGAGAAGAAAGGATATGAATCTCCCTGGAGTTCACTCTGATGCACAGATGTACTGCGGACCGGGACACTGCAAAACCTCATGGTCTAGAGAGGAATTTGAAAGAAGCAGAGGGAATTGAGCAGTGTGCTTAACTGCCCTTCATTTCAGGGGTAATAATGTTTTTAGAGGATTTTTGAGTTCCACCCTTGTCATTGACAGAATAATTGCAGCATCATTAGTACAAGAAACTAATTTAAAGTAGGACTGCAAAAACGAATCAATACAGTAGTTGCTAAGATATAAATATTTATAATAATCATTATTCTGCTGTTTTCTGTGGACAAACAGATGTTTATTATGCAATCTGTATTATAATTTGTATATGTATAGTGTACATTTAGTGAATTTCAAGGGATTTTATTCCACTATATGTCAATTTTTAATTATTTAGATCCTATCTGCTATTTTCTGTTAAGATCAAAAACCTCTTTCTTCCTATAAAGGTAGAGAACAAATCATTGTTAGATAAATCATTAAGATGACCTCAAAATATAACTTTCAATAAAGGATGCATATTAGAAAAGTTTCAAAAGTTTTTTTTTCTTTGTTTAATATTATCTTTTGATTTATTTATATAAGTGTTTCTTCATTTATTCTTTTCTTGGAATTTCAAATGATTGAAACTGCCCTTAGTAACTCTATTCAACTGTAGAGTCTGTTCAAAACAGGCTGTGGAGTTATAATGGCATTTGCTTCAGGGAATAGCAAACCATTGCTCACGCTCATGACTGGAATGTAGACACACTCCGCCAGGCCTGACGGAAACGAATGGCTGAAAGCTTTGTGGAGATTTATGCCATTATGATCCCACATGCCCTACATCTACATTTTCACTGAACACACGTGTGTCTTTTCATGTGAGAACACTACTGGCTGATCGCAGTGAAAAATACTGACAGCGTCTAACATGAATTTGACAGCTGGATGATTGATGGATCATTCATCTATTGATTTGTTCATGTTTTTCATGTTTTGAGAGGTGTACAAAATCCTTGTGCCTCAGGGACTGGGTTTCTGTAAGGACTAACACGGCCATGTGTGATAATCTTTTTCTGAAACTAACCACTTACAGCAGTACTTCTTAAGTGGTTTTACATGCTTTGTCCAAAACCAATATGGTTTTAGCTTAGAAGATTGCGGCGTCAGTCTTGACAGTTTTCTAACGATCTGCTTGATGAATCTATAAAACAATGTACTTGTGCATAATTGGGCTAGCAAAATAAATAGGCTTACATTTTTTTAAGTAACATGTTTACTTTTAAAAGGGAGAATAAATGCTTTCCAAATCTTTTGTTTTTAACATCCAAGGCCATGCATCCCATCAAATTCTACGGTAAGTTGTAAATTCTTCTCGGTAGAAGCTAGCCAAATTGCACAGATGCCAGCATGAACTGTTGCGAGACATCCTCTCATCCACAAAACTATGCAAGGTAAAAGAAAATATGACCTAGACTGTATTAAAAATGGATTTACAATGAGAATAAACATAGTTTGTGCCAAGCACAATGTGTTTTATGTGGTGAATTACTACTAGCTGCAGAGAAACCATTGAAAGTAATTTAAAATTCATAAAAAACACACATTTAAATTGTTAAATGACTGTTAAACACAATTTAATTATTACAATTATTTGTATTATTATTTGTGTTTTTATATTAATTTATATATTATATCAGCCCAGGCTCATGGAAATATGTTACTCTGACTACATTTTATACGTTGCTCCGGGTAATTCGATAAGCTTTTCCAGGTGGCATGTCCACAAGAGGCACTATAAGAGTGTTCTTTTTTTGCAAACTATATTGCGTTGGTTGTATCATGTTTCATGAGAGTTTCAAAGTAAAATGTCTAATGACTGGTGCTAAATATTTTCTTAGTAAAATAGTTAAGCGAGACTGTGGCATCATTTTATTTGTCACAATGCCATTCAGTTTGGACTTTGTTTTCCTCTTGCACTGTTCCCCTTCATTCTGTTAATTGTGTCATTGTGTTCAGGTGTGTAGTCAATTATCCTTGTTTGGTCTGTTTATTTAAGTTCTGGTGTGTTCAGTTCTAGTTTATCCGGTCTCATCAACGTCTACGTTAATGCTACCTGTGTGTTGGGTTACCAGTGTGTTGAATTAAAGACTTTATAAACCACCATCTTCGCCCTTGTGCATTCAAGAGCAGCATAGCGGTGACAGAAGACTGGACACAAAAAAAAATAGTGGCATGCCTTTATCTCCTTTTATTTTTTTCCCCAGTTTGTCAGTGTTTTTTGTTTTGTTTTTGTCAATGGATCACTTTGCTGCTGTCCACCTGCTCTGCCTTGAGCAAGGGAACCACTCCCTCAAAGAGCATGTTGAGGAATTCCTCGGTCTCACCCATCAGACAAATTTCCCGGACGACCGCCTGTGCTCATTCCTGCACGCCAAAATGAACACCGCCACACAGGTGCAGTTGTCCGGGGTGTGTTCTCTGGTGTCAATGAGAGTGAGTGTTTACTGGTCTTGGACACTGTTTTTCAGTTTGGAGAGTTAGAGATTTTCCTTCCCCTAAGTCTGCCTAATTCTGTTCATCTGTCTGATTCACTGGTCCTGCCCAGCCTCCCTCTCCCACCTCCTCTCCACGCTGCTTTAAGAGACTTTTTATTTTTGTTTGGATTTTGTGCATTTCTTCATTCTTCTCATTCCTCAGCCACTCGTGCTGTCCAGTCATCTTCATCCCCCATCAGTCCTTCTATGTCACCTTCTCTCAGTGGTAAGGCTCCACCTCTGGCCTTGGATGGCTCAGATCCACCACGACTCGCCGTCCTGCTCCTGCTCTCATTCCTGTGCCAGCTTTCCTCCCACCCTCGATTCTGGCATGGACCATCGGCCATTCGACCTTGCCAGGCTCCCTCGGTCAGTCGGTACCACCTGGGTCGGACTTTGCCATGCCTCCTCTGTGGACTTGCAGGCCAACCGCTGCCCTCCTTTGGCCCTCCACCCCTTCAGCTACGGCCCACTCCGCCTCCTTCCTCGGTCACTCCAGCTTGTCCTCTGGACTCCGGATCACCACCTACATCTCGGGTCGTTGATACGGCTCCATCGCGGCCACCTGGATACTCGGCAGTGCTTCACCTTCTTGGCTCTCTGTCTGCACGATGGGCTCCGCCATCATCGCCACCAGTCGTCCCCATGGTGGTGTGTGTTCCCATCACGCCTTGACTCCTCCCTCTAGCAATGCCACAATTGAGCACAATCCTGGCTGTGGCCTGGGTCTCCACCTGCCCTCTCCTGCTCAAGGCTCCTCCCTGGTCATCTCCTCCACTTGCACTTCCCTGGATTTTGGTTGTCATCGTCCTCTTCCCAAACCACCTCCTGCATCTCTCTGTCAGCGTGCCTGCCTTTTGCCATCCCTTCGACGACGTCTCATCCTCCTCGCCACCTCATCCTTCTTTCTACGGTGTGAGGTTGCGCCTTCCGCGAGGGAAGTGATCTGTCACAATGTCATTCATTTTGGACTTTGTTTACCTCTTGCACCATTCCCCTTAATGGTGTTAATTGTGTCATTGTGTTCAGGTGTGTAGTCAATTATCCTTGTTTGTTCTGTGTATTTAAGTTCTGGTGTGTTCAGTTCTAGTTTGTCCGGTCTCATCAATCTCAACGTCTACGTTAATGTTACCTGTGTGTTGGGTTACCAGTTTGTTGGATTAAAGACTTTATAAACCTTCCTCTTAGTCTTTGTGCGTTCAAGAGCAGCATAGCTGTGACATTATTATGTTGGTTAATGTAGTGACAGGTGTACGGAAATTAAATATCCAGTGAGTGGCGCTAAAAGGTTAATGCTCTATCTTGTTTGAAATTTACATACCTACATTAACAAAGGAAAAAAAAATCTGAGATAAAAATTAATTTACTGAAATTAATTTACTGAAGTAATCATGAGCTCTTTCATTGTGACTTGTGCAATGCTGTACCAGGTGGGTTATCGAGCAAGTTTACTACTAGAAAAGCCAAACATATAAGTTGTTGGTGTTTTACTGCCTCTTGTCTTTATTTCAGCTGGAAACTGCAGTGAAATGCATGTGTGAAAAAACAATGTTTTTGCAGTTTTGCAGAGATCTAGCCAGAGCAACGTATTTGCAATAAGCCAATGTTAATTAATATTATTAATAAAATCCAACTCAACAAAATTATTTCTAATAGAAGCAAGAGAATGTAATGGAAATTAAGTTATATGGATTACTTATGAAGCAAAGCAAAGTGCTGATCAAATAAAATAAAGCCAAACTCACAACTTTTTATTTATGGGTTTTTGTCTTTAATGGACAGGACACTAAAAGACAGGGAGAAAGAGAGAGGAGAAATGAAATTAGGATGTGGACAGATTCAAAACTGAATTCCCTAAAGCGCAATATCACTTTTATGTGCCCTGATGTGCACTTGTCGGAACTGCAATTCAATCATTTTTACATCAGTGATTTTAAATTACAGTTTCCTGTTTTGTTAATTAGTTTTTAAATAATGATAACATTTTGTTATGTATTATGTTTAGTTCATGAGTTATCAGTGTTCTTTAATACAAAACCAGCAAGAAAATAATCTCATACAGTTATATTTTTAGTACCTCTGAGCTATGGGGTTTACGTTTCTTATTTGACACATTAGTCTCACATTAAAGCTCCCGATTGAATTCCCAGTCATGCAACTTTTTGAGGCAGCTTTTGAAGGTGGTTACTGGTTGGTTCAGGGTAATCACTTACAGCTAACAGGAGGATTGATGGAGAGGTCTGAAAGGACGTATCAATAATTCACAAACTTGACATGTGAAAAGTTACTGCCATGCTTTTGAGAAAGGAGAATTAAATTGAGCCTCAGGCCTTTCTGGGCAACTTTCTCAAAACAATCAATCAAAGTTGCACTGTTCAGCCAATGAAGAACTCTCATAGCATCACAAATGAAACTACCGTTGCCAAATTTTTAACAAACAAAGGGAAATTTGAGATTGCCTAGATAGACAATTTTTAATATAACTCAGATTGGATTCGTCTGAAAGAAAAAAAGTCACATACACCTAGGATGCTTCGAGGGTGAGTAAAACACAGGCTAATTTTCATTGTTGGTTGAACTAACCCTTTAAGGTGAGTTTATACCAAAGATGTATGAGCTGAAACTTGCAAAAGAAAAATTATCTGCAATGTCCTGACGCCGTCTCTACACTGGAAGCATCAAAGAGAACTTTTCATATCTATTTGTCTAGTTAGTGTGGTAACGCAAGCGTGTGTAGTGCGTCAGATATAGAATGTGGCATCCGTTCAGTGACAGAAACACTGGGTGCATCTCAATCATCTCCCTAGCTCCCAAGCTTGTAAATTACTATATCATGTACACGAATCCGGTCACTGCACATTGGGGCAGTGATTACTCAATTTCCAGCAACATGACTATATACAAAGTCAACGGACAACATTGTAGATCGTCAACGCTGGTATTAATCAACAACATGCAGGACCAATCTCTTTTTGATATTATTTTTATTCTCTTTAAACACATTGTTCTGGTACATGTACTTACATTTCAGCCGAATATTAATTATAAATGTTAAATTGATGTGCTTATTACCTGTCTAGCGATGCGTGTTTATGCTGAAATATAGCAAAAAAAAAACGGCTTGTCATTTAAAATCGCGTTTCATTATATTTATTGAGTTGGCTCGTGTGGTTTGTTTCACGGTTCAGAATTGTGACGTAATTTTCGGTAAAGGAGCATAGTGAGCATCGATGCTTCCTAGCTTTTGCGTTACATTGTGTGATTTTTCAGGGAGCGAACATTCCAGTGCACTGGAAGCATTTTGCAATTGAGACAGCCCTTAAAATGGCCAACTCCCTGATCAGTGCCCTGACTACTGAACTAGGGAGCTGATTGAGATGCACACACTGATTACTGATTTTCGTGGCGTTTGCGTCCAGTGTAGAAGTGTTACCTGCTATTACACCAATAATACTAGACTAAATCAGTCTCTTCAGTGTTTGCTCAGCTTTCTGTACACTGTAAAAAAAATCTGTAAAATTTACGGTAAAAAAACGGCAGCTGTGGTTGCCGGAATTTTACCATAAAAAATACGGTAGCAACGTTTTACGGTTTTAACTTAAATTTCCAGTTAAATACCGTAATTTCATTAACTGATATAATGTTAATATACCAACCTTATTGAAGTACTGAAATCTGTTTTGTTCCTTTGTAATACACTGATAACCACCAAATGCAGGTGGTGATGAGAGTCACATGATGAACCAAAGCCTATCACAAGCAGCTTTTAAATAATAACATATATAGAAGGTGCACAGTGTCGTTCACACAAACACTAAACACCATCATGGTAACACACATGAAACTGAAATAATGCAATAAACATTCATTTAACAACATCAGGTGTAACATACAACCCTAATATACAAAACTGATAAGAAAAATCTAAGAAGAAACATAGTTATTTCAACAAAAAAACATCAAATTTGAAATGTAACGCAGGGAATTCTGAGAATGTCAATTTACGGTTAATCACTGTAAATTATACGGTCTTTTCCACTTTCAAAAACGGTATACTACCGTAAAATTAATGTCCAATTCATGTAATGTCCAATACAGTTTTTCACCATATATAGTAAGGGAATTTACCGTTAACCATTTAACAGGTTTTTACTGTAGCATTTTTACAGTCTTTTACCGTTAAATTCACGATCATTTTTTACAGTGTAGCACAGATGCCAAACTACCAGTGAAATCAATAACTAACATTCAGAAACGATAAAGCATGGTATGCTTTTTCCTTTTTGGAAAAATTTACAAAAAAAAAAAATTACGCTTCTTGTTTGCTGATTGACTGTGGTTGGTTTGAATGCCATTTTTTTATAAACACTCGTAAAATATAATTGATATTAACTTTTTTGAGACTAATGATAATGATATTTCAAGACCAGTCAAATCGAATGTCATGTGGCATTCAAAGACATGTTTTTAAAATTATATATGGGCTAATGTGGGCTGTTATATGGGCTAAATGCATGCTTTAAAAATATATATTATAGATAAAATACATAATATACGCCACCATTCAAAAAGGGATCAGAAAGAAATTTCTTCTGCTCAGCAAGGCTGCATTTATTTGATCAAAAATACAGTAAAAACAGTAAATCTACCATTTAAAAATACATTTCTTTTTAAATATATTTTAAAATGTAATTCTTTTGATGCTAAAGCTTCAGCTGAACTCCAGCTTTCAGTGTCACATGATCCTTCAGAGATCATGCTGATTGCTGCTCAAAAAACATTTCTTATTATTATTATTGCTAGTTACAGTATATATAGCTGAAAATGGTTATGCCGCTCAATAATTGTGTTGAGGTGTTTTAATTTTTCGATGAACAGAATGATTGAAATATAAATATGAAATGGAAAACAGAAATGCAAATAGTTTGAAATTATTTAAAATAGAATCTTTATTAACCTTATTAATGCCTTGGAACATAACATTGTAAGGCACACCATACTGACATACAAAAAAAAAACAAGATTTTAAATTGAATGGACTCATGACTATAACAAATATATAAATCAAGACAGCGTAGGGGTTGGCGATATGGCAAAAATATCACATCACAATTTTTTTCAGGAAATTCACGATTTTACCACGATTCTTTGTTATGTTGGTTTTACTATTACTAGTACAGGCAAACTAATTTCCCTATTTTAAAAACAAAGCCATATAAGGTAACAAAATATTAAATAAAAAAAGAATGGCAGATATTTAGGCCAAAGTGGGCGAAGATAAAAATCTGTCATTATTTTATGTTATTAAAAAATAAGAAAAAAGATAAACATTACAAATACATGTAATATACAAAAAAAAAACACACAAAAAACAGTATTTTATTTTTCAGGTACAGTAGGTGTATTTAGCAGCAGCATTCAAGAAACTGAATGAACAAATATAAAAATAAAACACTGCATACACTTCACTGTATAAATTATACACAATTATTCACAATCAGATGTGAAATATAACTTAGCCCAGTAATCAGGCACTGTTTTACAGGCTTTTTAGTGTGTGTACACTTAGGTGTTGTTACGTATTCAGACCATGAACTTCCGTCTGCTAGCCATCAGAGGTCACCCTTTCCATTTCATTGACTCTCGCACTACACACTGTTGCATATCACCCCGGATTACATGTCCCATCATTCATTACACTGATTGCACACAGCACTGATTGCACACAGCTGTATCATATCACTCACTCACTATTTAACAGTCTGTCCATCTCCTATCAAACTGCCGCGTATTGGATAGTCATGCCTTGTAGGTTCCTCTTAGTGTATGCGCTTATCGCCTGTAGTGATAGCTACTCTACAGAGCCCTCGTTCATTCCTAGTCCTAGCCTATTTTTGCCCTGTCTGTTTTCTTAATCTTTGATCCTTGCCTGTTTACCTGGTTTATTTCTCTAGTCTCGCTCCTTTGATTCTGTTTGCCGATTGTTGATCTCATCTCCACTAGCCTTAGGTTTATTCTTGTGTCTTACCCGCCGTATACCTGTCTGCCATTATCTGACCCATGCCTGTTCTATGACCACGTCTCTGTCTTCTGTTAAGAATAATGCTTGCACATGGATCTGCACGTCTCAAGTCTTGTCAGCCCCGTAACAGGTGTACACACTCAGAAAAAGCGCCCGTCAGAATGAAATGTTTCAATGAAATGTTTAACTGGCAAGACTTTAAAGCACATGCAAATAATGTAATGGACTTTTGTGATTGCGAAGTGCAGTATCCCGTGAGTGTACATTTAATGAGTTAACATTTGATGTGAATGTATGTCGTGTTGTAAAGTATATTGAGAAGGAGGCGCCAGAACTGCAACTGATAGAATGTGCACTGTACGATACTACGATAATTCTTCAAAAGCAGATCGTGGAGACATTTTAATCATCCACAATCAAAAATCGTCATATCACACACCTCTAGGACAGCGCTAAAATAGTAACTATTTTGACATGGAGCATACGTTTCTCATCTTTCTACTTAGTTTTCTTTGAACCAAAATTTCCATGTTCAGTCAGAAAACAGGGAATTCAATACACACTTGAAAACAGGGTATTTTCTATTACTAAAGGATAAATATTATAATTTTTCACTGAAAGCTAATTGGAAACATTGACCCAAAATTTAGAGGTAAAATCACAGCAGTAAAAGGGTGTTCTTCCAGGAAAGGAAGCACAAACCGAAATCTCTTCTGTAAAAATTCCCCTGTGAATAATTCTAAACAGGAATTTTTAAAGTCTCTTTAACCTTTGGGGCAACCTCAACATCACATTGAAAATCACCAATATGCTTAAAAACTCGCACTTATTGTTAGATAATTTACTGTAAAAAAGCAGCTTACTGTATTTTTTTTTCAATTTAATGGATCACTGAATTAAAGTATTTAATTTCTTAAAATCTTAATGATGCCAAACATTTGAATGGTAGCCTACTGTAAATATAATAATAGCCCTCGTTATAAACACAACATAATAATCAACTTTAATATTCAGTGAAGATGATTAGACTACATTTAATTTAATGGGGGGTGGTAAGGGACCTGAATAATGGGCAAGGTTGAGAACCACTGGCCTATAGTAAAAGAAACCACAAATTGTGTTATCATCCCAAATGTCAGTCCTCATTAATAATATGATTACTATCTGATGATCATGTAACTAACAGCTACTGTATGCATCAATCTTTAAGAAGACACAAGAAATTGATTAAATCAGCTGAGATCAGGGCCCATGCTACAGCTTCTTAGAGTTAATATTTGAACACAATATTGCACCAGAGCACAACTGTAGCTCTACTATATTTTCTTTACCTCTTCAGCTCATCTCAGCTCCTTCATCTCACATTCTCTTTTAAAAGTTTTGAGTGTGTCATGTAAAACTTGAGCCATAACTTCAGCATGTTCAACCACCTTGATTTGATTCAAATATCTGACTGCAAACGATAAGATAGATGGCACTGGCAACTGGTTGCTGGTTGCCTTTTTGGAAAAGTTGCAACTTTTGAGCACAGGAACTTCATAAAACTTTTGTGAGATCTGAATTTTTCTTTCGAGAATGAAAATCTTTGTACCTGCACCATTTAAAGAGTATGTGGTAACTACTCATGCAAAATACATGTGACAACAAATAAAATGAATAAATAGAAACATCAACATGAGGATCCATCCCCCACTGTGCTGTGTAGATTATAGCTAAATTTATGCTTCTGAGCTGCACTTCTGTTATTCAGAAGTGAGTGAAATGATGTCCCATTGATGGGTTATATAACACATTTCAGACTTAGAGAGATGAAGTTAAAAGTAGTCAAAGAACATAAAGGCCTGGAGGGCGAATATAAACCTGTTAAACAAACAGGGACTGAAGAGACACAACAGCATGAATACAGGCAAACCATGTGCTTGTGTAAACAGATGGGTCATATCAAATGAGCACAGCAAGTAAAACAACCCCAGGCTCACAGGGCTTCAGATGGAGGACTTTATTTAAATAATTAAATATTTTTCAAATTTAAAACCTCTTTAAATTATCTCTAGACCATCACATAAAATATCTGTAGTATGTGTACACTTTTATATGAGATACATAATATAGCCAGTGTGCTTCAGGGATATTATTATTAATTAATAATTATTTTTAATTATTGTTATTAAAAAATCGTTAATTGGAATAAAATAAGTGTTAAGGTTTGTTATTTTATTTCTTTTTTCAGTTGTTTTTGTTGTTTTTCATTTATTTTTTATTTTATTTTTGTTTAAATTGAAGTACTAAATAGCTAAAATTATATAAACAAAAAAACCCTCTGAAAAATGACAAAACCTTTGTACAATTTTAACTAAAACTAAAATGAATGCTGAAAACATAAAAATAAAGATGTCAAAATAAAAACAATTCTGAATATTAATAAAAAGTATATCAGTGATACTAAAATAACACTGGTGTGATTTTCCTGTTTTTCAGGTATAATATTTCTTGTATGAAGTTTTTTGTCTCCAAAAGAAAAAAAAGAAAAAAATTATCTTTAATATCTTCAAATATATCTGTAATAAAATAATATCACGTTAAAACACTAAGAAATGTGCTTAAAAATAGGAATCGGTGTATTATGTTAATATGAAGGAATTTATTGAAGGTTTTATTGTATAAAAAATATATCTTTTTTAAAACTCAAAAACAAAAAAACTATATTTTCTATTTTTTGCAGTCCGTATTGAATTGGTGTTTCCAACTAGTTGTCTGAGGAAATTCAAACTTTTAAAAATGAATGTCTCTAGTACTTTTGTAAAATTCTAGATGTTTTAGAGAACATGCATGTCTCAGAAACAAAAATCACCTACAAATAAACTATAATTATGCAATGAGCATCGAACACAGAGAATCAATAAGATTGCTCTAATTCTATAATTTATTAGAATGATATTGATTCTGTCAGGAATGTTCTAACACTTAGTTGATTATAATTTTCAATCTGATTCACAAATGAATACATGCAAATTCTAATGCGAATGCCCAACTAAAATGTACGATTTTGATCCCTGTCCAAAAAAGTGAGAAAAACTGCCCTAAATGACAGGTTTATTCATTCAACAGGCAGCATGCCCTGGAGATCAGGTTTCCACCTGCTTCCACTAGCTGACAGCTCTATTCTTCAGAGTCTGTCGGTGAGATCACAGCGTTCAGACTTTTATCCATAGCAACAACTGTTTAAATCAAATGCAAATGTATATTTCAAGATCACCTATTTTATCTCCTCGCTCTGAATGCTGTCGTAAGCCTTTCCATGATGCCAGCCATTATTATCAGCTATTTGTATGATGTTGCTTAATTACCGGCCCAATCTGCGAGATTAGCAGCCCTGGCAGAGAGAATCCCATCAGATTGAAAAGATATGGCGCAGATATCAGCCTGACAGAATTACGATGCTTTTGGGTGCTCTTGGAGAAGCACAAATCACCTACAAATAAACCATAATGAAGCAATGAGCATCAAACACAGAATCAATAAGATTGCTCTAATTCTATAATTTATTAGAATGATATTGATTCTGTCAGGAATGTTCTTACATTTAGTTGATTCTAATTTGCACTCAGCTTGCACTGCAAACACAAATGTTTATTTCTATTAATGTATTGATTTTCCATCTATATTAAACATATGCTAGCACTGTGAACTTTTAGCCTTTGTGTACCATTTATCGAACAGTATTACATGACTTATAAATATATATATATATATATATATATATATGCACACACACACACACACACAAATAATAGTAAAAAAGAAACAATTCTGCATATTTTTGTGGGAAAAAATTCACCGTATAAAAGCATTTATTGATGCATGTATTTATTTATTTCATTGTCTTTACACTTGCACACTTAGTATTTTTATTACACAGCTGTCTGGAATACTTTCTGACTGTTCAGCTGTGCCATATGTAAGTTGTTTCCTCATACTTGCCGTTGTCCATGGCAACACTATTGTATTTCAGACTGTGTAAATCTTAAATTTAGCATTTCTTTCATGTCTCTCGTATTACACTGCAGACCTGCACTCTCTTTCATACAAATGACTTTAGATTAATTTAATATTAATATTGATGTTATATTGTTACATACACATGCGCATATGTGCACATGATGAAATAATTTCAACTCTGTATCAGAGTCCTGTTCACCCTCTCAGAGTTTATTTTGGATTTTTACATTATTTTTTACTGCTCAAAGAATCTCACAAAAAATGTTTTAAATGTTCTATTAATTTGCATCTCAGGCTGCTATATACCACTGGCTTTTTGGACTCTGTTATCCATAAATTCAGTGGCTAAGTCTTGGAAAATATTCTGCAGAGACTGTGATAGAACTCCACCCTATATAAGCTGCAGCCAAAGTCCCTAAAGAAGGGGCCAACCAGACCAATTCCACCCCATCATAAATCTCACCCAAATTCTGCCGTGACTAGATAGCTTTTTGGAAACACCAACAGAACATTTCTAATTGGCCTTACGTTTTCTTCATAGTTTCCTCCCCAAATTGTAAAAGATATCCTCCTTTAACATCTATATTATTGAAAGCACCCACTATAAATTCAGATATGAGTAGACTGCTGTGCCTCAGGAGATTGGGAGTAAATTGAAATTCAGGTCGTAGTAGCTGCCTGGCCAGAGCAAAGAGTCGGCGTGTTGCTGGTTTGGAGGAGAAACTTGTGTGCTTATTACAGGCCAGCCTGGGAGATTGACAGAGCAATGTTACGCTCTCATTTCCTCAGCCCTTTAAAGGATTGCAATCTTCCTCTCTTTTCTCTGCTGTCTGTCACCGTGTCACTCTGTGACCACTGCCACTGTTGGACGGATTCACCTCTCTCTCTCTCTCTTTTTCCTGCCCCTCTTCTCACCCAGCTCCATATAAACAGCTATCAAACTCTTCTGGCAGGCCTTTGAAATGAGAACGTCTCTGAGGAACTATAAACACAAGCTCATATAAATTATATTGAATTTATATGAGCTATGTGACAAGAAACCCTATTTTCACATGGGCATTAGACTGTCTGCATTCAGACTTCAAATTCTGGAGACCCCTACTGTGAAGAGTCAAGTAAAGTCACCTTTATTTATATAGAGCTTTACAATAAAGATTGTTTCAAATCAGCTTCACAGTATTAAACAGACAAGTGACAATCAATTATACAAACATCATCAAATATGAGTCAAAAACGAGTTTTGCTGTAAAGCACATTTAATAAGACAATATTGTCATTATTCAGCTCCAGTTAGTTCAGTTTTGTTTCAGTTCCATTCATTAACTGTGTAAAGTTAATCAATTATGAAACGTTCAATTCAGCGATAAGCAGCTCTTCTGACATCAGTAATGTCATTATTCAGCTCGAGTCAGTTCAGTGTTGATTAGATTCAGTTCAATAACAATGTATATATATATACTTAATGTAATGATTAATGAGATGAATTGATGATATTTCTATTATTTCAATTATTTAATTCAATATATTTGTACACTGCTTTATCATTTGTAATATGTAATGTAATCTCTCTCTCTATTATTATTATTACTATTATTCAAAATGTCAAGGGAGATCATATTTGGGGATCTTGCAACTGGGCATGAAAAACTTTCAAAACTCCAGTTATAAGCAAGAAAGTAAGATCAAGTAACTTATCAATTATATATATATATATGTATACACACACACACACACACACACACAC